>NW_028220296.1:0-9286 GCF_045865225.1 Trachurus japonicus | reverse complement strand
TAGTCCAGTAATTTTAGGCCAAAAAAGGGGTCAACGTTAAACAAATTGCAACAGAAGCAAACTCAACTGATTTTGTATCCTCAACATGTCCTGAGTGAGGGAAAAAAAGCCCCAAAGAATCCCATTAGGGGAAAGTTTCGAAAAACACCCAAACATATCCCATTCATACGCATATAAAAAAAAAATTTCACGTGTATAGGGTAAAATTTTTAACCTTTAGATATCTCCATGAAAATTACTGAGTTGATTACTTACATTAAGACAAACAAAAAATGTATTACAAGTTTTTTGAAATTCTTTGTTAACATGAGCAAATTTGCATAAATGTGTATACATTTGCATAAATTCCACCGTTTTGACGGCACATGTATATACGAAGTTGCTGTGGTGGTACCGGCATGAAAATTGGAATGAGTTGACTCCATCGGTCAACCGACAAGTTGACCACTTTAAATTTCAAGATGACTGCAATTTTTCAAGACAGCCACATCCTTAGTAGAGCAGGTATGACATGCTCCGTCTCTATTAATGCTCATGGGCCTAAATTGGTTCCATTCCTTTTTTAACTGTAATATCATATTACAGTTAAAAAATGTCTTGTTCAATCTTGTTAACATATTATATGTTAACAAGATTGAACAAGACATTTTCACCTGCTCTACTCAATGTTTAGATCAGGTGTTGTATGTATGCAAATTAGCCATACGTAATTGGATTATGCACTGTTGGCTCATGTCATACCTGCTCTACTAAGGATGTGGCTGTCTTGAAAAATTGCAGTCATCTTGAAATTTAAAGTGGTCAACTTGTCGGTTGACCGATGGAGTCAACTCATTCCAATTTTCATGCCGGTACCACCACAGCAACTTCATATGTGACCCGATCCATCAAAATGAGTCACAGTGACCCAAATTTCAAAGTTGAGATTTTGGTATCAATGGAAAGATTAGAAAATAAGCTTTAAAATGATCCCCTAGTCAGAGTCATACATTTGATGGTTTTCGAGATGTGGCCATTTGAATTACGATCTCCTACTCTCTTATTCTGCTCTAAAACCTGAGAAAATAGCAGTTAAAGTTTTTGCCAGTGACTCTGGCATCTGTTCCTGTACCACGTGATTACACAGCACCCTATACGGCCCCTTGTTGTCATAGATGCAGCATTCAATGACCCTCGGAAAGCAGGGAATCTCACAGTTCAGATGCTTTTTACAGCTCGTCTCTATCATAAACGCTTCAGAAGTTGTCATGTTTTGTTGACATTTTGTAAAACATGTGCAAGCGTGTACGTTCGGGTTAGCATCGATGCTACGTTCGGTTTAGCATCGATGCTACGCTCTGTTAGCGTCGATGCTACTCGGTTTAGCATCTGTTTCTGTACCCGTCCCTTCTCGTCATAGATGCAACATTCAATGACCGTCGGAAAGCGGAGAATCCGGCGATTCAGATGCAGTTTACAGCTCGTCTCTATCATGAACGGTTCAGAAGATATTTCATGTTTTGCACCGAAGCAACGCTCATTTTCAGAGGGTTTAAGTTGCAAGTCAACTTTAATCATCATTTTCGTGCCTTTTCTCAATTATCTGGACTGTGAAACTTTGGGAGATTGTTTTTGAATGTCATTGCTTTGAAATTAGGGTAAAAATTTTTTTTGATTTTCTATGGGTTTTCCATGTTATCAGCTGATTATCTAAAAATAGAACGTTGCGACTTCCGACTCATTTTGATGGAACGGGTCACATATATACATGTGCCATCAAAACGGTGGAATTTATGCAAATTTATACACATTTATGCAAATTTGCTCATGTTAACAAAGAATTTCAAAAAACTTGTAATACATTTTTTGTTTGCCTTAATGTAAGTAATCAACTCAGTAATTTTCATGGAGATATCTAAAGGTTAAAAATTTTACCCTATACACGTGAAAAAATTTTTTGTATATGCGTATAAATGGGATATGTTTGGGTGTTTTTCGAAACTTTCCTCTAATGGGATTCTTCGGGGCTTTTTTCCCTCACTCAGGACATGTTGAGGATACAAAATCAGTTGAGTTTGCTTCTGTTGCAATTTGTTTAACCTTTTCTCATAAAATGACTGGACTATAGCTCTTCCTGATATAATAATGCAGCTGTCTACATCTTTCAGAACAACTGAATTGAGCCAAGAGCATTTGGAAACCACAAAGATCTCAGGTGACTTTACGTGGCACTTACTGAGGATTGATCTCCTGAAGGCAGTAAAAAATAAATGTAAGAATTCTACTATTGACGCACAGCTTTGAAAATCTCTTTTCTACATCAAGGTGTTTTTTGGCCCATGAACATGACCTTGGTAGCTGCTGGCGAGGAAAAGTAAAGAATAAAACTTCTAAACTCCATTATGTGATAGAACATTCTGGCTCCTTCTTTTGTCTCTCTCTCCGTTTTTTCCACTAGACAGCACAGTATTTTACTTTTATCTACAGATAGCAGGACTTTGTGTTATCTTATTTTGTTTGGGAAAAGATTCACAAGTACTATCCGCCCCATGATCCCAACAGGCGACAAGATACAGAACTCCAAGTCTGGAAACTTCACAGTGAGAAAAATGAGGTCTTACTGGAACTTCATTTGGTGTGTGTTAAACTCTCTGGTTATTCCCTCAGAAGATCTGGGAACCATAGTGGCTGCTGACTGCTGCTGTGCGGTGCAGTGCTGGAGGACTGTAAAATACAATACATGGATACACGGTTGGTGGAAGTGAAAGGGACTTTGCTGAGGAAGCAAAAGTTTCTGAATGAAATTTTCTTCACAAATAAACTGTTCTTTTTTTTCATTATTTGCCTTTCAATCTGTATCTGATGTATTTGTCAAAAATCACTGTGTGGATAACCGTGTGTGGTTCACAAGCTTTTATTTACCTAGCACTCTGTAGCCTAAGATGACCATATGAAGTCATGTATGTATTGGTTAAAAATGAGGTAAAAATATCAACATGTAACCAATGGTGAGGATAGGAAAGATAGTCATATGTGATTTACAATAGTAACTAATGGTAAGGTTAGGGTGAGAAAGTCTCATGTGATTTTCTGCTATTTTGAGATTTGTGTTGCTTTGATGAAATAATCAATATGTGATTTTTTTGCTATGTTGAGATTTGTGTTGAAACCTGTGAACTGATGAAATGATGGCTGCAAACCAGAGGGGGTAATAGGAGTTGTAGGGCAGCGGTTAGGGCGTGTTATGAAATTGAGACCTGGCTTGCGGACAGGTTGAGGCAGGCCGAGGAGAGGAGACCGTATGGACAGTCAGTCATGATGGCAGTAGAGGAATGGGGAAGATTGACCAAATAAAGCAAGTGTCAGTGCAGTTGGATAAAAAGCAATCCAGCCGGAAGTAAGGCAGTGTGTGTTCGGGACCGGATGCAAGGATGACGATGGACAGACCCATTGCAAGAAGAGGGGCCAATTGAAAAGAGAGCCCAGTGATTCGGTCCTGGGTGATCTCCACACTCTCTGCCATCAGGGTTGGCTGAGGCTGGTGGAGATCTCCTTCTGAGCTTGGTGTTGAATCTACCCCTTTGAGGTTCCCTTGGCCTGGTAAGAATCAAGCAGCCAAGTGCAGAGCACGCTCATTCCCCACAGAGGAAGCCTTAGCCTGGGGAACAGAGCCCTCTGAGCCCAGAACAGTGATCACCCACCTGGGTTAGATCCACCTGGTGACGAACGAGCTGCTGAGGCCAGAGCCATTGTTCCTCTTTGGGTATTTTCAGCCCAGGTGAGGATTGATTTCCCTCAGCCAAAAGGCATCAAGCCCTCAGCCAGAAACCATCACCCCCCGGAAATCTGTCTCTTACTCTGTTCCTGGGTGGGTTGGCTGCTCTATACTACCAGGGTTAGTGGCTTGAGGAAGTGGGATAGACGTCTGGATGTAGGCGATTTTCCTTGTCACCAGCTTAAACATTAGAATTAGAATGTTAGAACTTGAGAACAGACCCTTTAAACGGAGAGCTGGCCCAGTAGGAAGCCTGGTAAGGGGCTAAATACCAGGGATCTAACAATAACTTTGTCACCATTTACCCTAAATACTTTAGTTAACTATCCATTAGTCAAGTTATTTACAAACAGGTTATGTATGTGTCCATGTGTGTGTGTGTGTGTGTGTGTGTGTGTGTGTGTGTGTGTCTGTGTGTACCATCCATATATGCTATATGTCTTTTTTTCAAGTGGCTTTAGTGAGTCTTCTCATATGCCCCCTGGCAACTGCAGAAACACCCCCTGGTGTACATGTGTCCTTGGTTAGGATCACAGAGAGGCTCTCTGCATCTCATTGGCTCACGGAACAGGTAATATAGCCCAATAGTATCTCAGTGTGTCCTCTTAAGTTTGGGGAATGTTGGTGATCTGACGTCCTCTCCCTTTCCTCTATAATCATCACATCACATCACAACGGTCTGCAATCACACACTGCCGTGACATGCTGAGGTTGCCTTGTTGAAGCAAGGACAGAAGACATTGCCTGTGAGATGTTGTGTGAATGTGCGCTTGGTTGCGTGAGTGAGCGTGCATGTGTGTATGTCTTTGTCTTTGTGCCCAGTCGAGAGTGATTGATTTTGAAGTGTGGGATCTTGACAGAGTATTCGGCTATCCCAGGAGGCACGAGACCACAGGGCCGAAACAGAAGAGCAGCCTTCACTTTCTTCTATAGCTCTCTCTTTCTCTCTCTCTCTCTCCCTCCCTCTCTTTCTGTCCATTCTCCCACCTCTGCCCTCTCCCATTCCCCACGGCCATCCCCCTTTCAATCTAACCCCTTTTCCTCCCTGCTATTTCAGATCCACCTCTCTGATGGGTTTATTGATATGTAACATGATATTTATTGCTGGCTAAAATGAGCCTCCGTCTTGCAGGTGGTGGGTGGGAATTCCTTATGTGGGTCAATAAGAGAAAGACATGCCTGGTGATTTGCTTTGAGGGAATTCACAGCTGCTGTAGCTTATACCTCTGAGATATGGTGTCAAACTACCATCCATAGGAAGAAATAAACAACAGATGTGTAAAATGGAAAGGTCTCAGAGAACATCACAGATTTTCAATATTGCTTAAATAGAATAGGTTATTTGCACTCTCTGCAATTTGTGCTCTTATACCTACCCACTTACTGGTCAGGGCTATGTGTATTTACAGTGTATAGGTTCTGTACAAGGACGGAAGTGAGGAAATAAAGAGGTCATGTTATATGTAGCAAATGAACCCATATGTGCTACTTCTGCTCTTGTACCATATATTTGTGACAGCTTGAAAAATATCAGCGGTGAAAATATAGTATTCAATTTACACCAACACATATGAGACTATCATGGCAACGAAAATACAAGTTAATCACATCTCATATTGATGCTTAAATTGCAGACATGTTCAGAAATATACTGTTTTCTATAATAAAAAGAAAATAACTCTGACACTTGTACCCAGGAGAGACCTGTTAGATCCTGGTGAACCAACTCAGTTCAGCTGTTCAAACTTCAGATTTAAATTCTAGAACTGTGTAGTATCTTCAACCTGCTGGTTGTCACAAGGACTAAGGGTAACAAAACAGAGGCAGTGTTCTTCTCTGCTCCGCCATTAGTGATGTCGTGTCACCCACTCCTGGGGCTCCGGCTTTGTTTTCCATCATGCCCTCACTGCCTGCTGGTTGGTTTAAACAAGCAGTATTCTTCTACAGCCTTTCAATTATTCCATGCCCCGCAGCAGCACCCTGCACCCTCCACATACACTGAGACGGCAGCTAAGAGAGTAGGAGGGATTGATTTGAATTTGGCATTTAATGGGTGTTTTGGTGTCCCTGCTTATTGGAACTGTCATTGGTTGGTTTTCAAACTCCTTTTGAATAGATCATTTCTGTATTAGGAACAGTTCAGAGTAATGCACCCACGCAGAAGGTAAGGAGGAAGGTAAGCCTTGAAGGAAGACCTGAAGTCAACCAGGTTCTTTTTGTGACGTACCCCATGCTGTGAAAAAAACTTTACAATTAAAACAATCGGAGGATTAGAATAATCACAAATTAGCTACTGTAAAAATAAAAAATGCAATCTCAAAATCCCCTATTATTTGTTTTTATTACCCTAATAGATTCTATAATTGTCAATTTCTCCACTAAGAAGTCACTACTTCCGTTGCTGTCTCGTTAGTCCATCTCTCCATGTGTCCCTCCTTGTCTCTGAATCCCATGGCAGCCAGACACGAGTCAAGTTCTCCTTTTGAAAGGGAGAGATAGAGGCTGAAACCCTGCAACCACAAAAGCAGGCCGTCTAGACAAGGCCCCACAGTCCTGACCCCAGTTAGACCCCTGTCCCCCCAGGGGCATATAATACCTTTGTTTCCATGTTGATAAATTCTACTTCCTGTCACACTAGCAGCACAACAAACACCGTGACATCGAAACTTTGAAACTTGGGACCACAGGCATGTACGTAGCAGTGAGTGATTCTGTGACTTTCAGAGAAGAAATACAAATTAAGGCTATTCTTTACAAATAATGATGTGAAATTTTGAGAATTTTCTTTGTCATTAAAATAAATTAATCAACACACTGAACCACAAAGTAGCCTATACTGTTTTTATATTATATTGTATTTAGTTTTCCAAATGTTCTGGACAACTTTGCTGTAAGATTTGTTCATGTTGAAGAGTAAAGCAATCTTTGGATAAACGAGACTGAGTAGGTTTGTCTTGGTGTGGGTGACGTGAATATGCCTGGTGTTCTGTTGACTAAGGATCTTTGGTTCCCATAGACGCCTGTCTGGATTTTGCTTTGGGGGGTGCAGTCTGGTGATTTAGGCATAAATTATCATCCAGTCACAGGGCGTAAAAATTTACATACAGCCTTATACAAAGTACACAAGAGCAGGACACTTTTATTCAATGGCCCACAGGGGAACACAGTCTGCTGGCCTGAGACTCATCATCATCGTGTCTGTTTTAGCACATGGCCTGCGAATGGCTAGGTGTTATGCTAATTAGCTAGTATCTGCACTGTTAAGAATTTTCCTGTAAAATAACAGTAAAGAACTGGCAGCTGGGTTACCATTATGATACTGTAAAATTTACAGTTTTTTACTGTCATGGAAATTTACAGCTTTTTACTGTTAATGAAGAAAACAGTATGGGACTGTTTTTTTATTATAAAAACAGTAAACAACTGGCAGCTGGGTTACCATTATGATACTGTAAAATTTACAGTTTTTTACTGTCATGGAAATTTACAGCTTTTTACTGTATTTGAAAATTACACTGTGTACTGTTTTTTAAGATTACTTTAACAATACTTTACAGTTAACTGATTTGTTTAAAAATACATTATCAGTCTTCACAAAATCTACAAACTACAACAAAATAGAAACAGAGCAGCATGTAATTGCAATATGAAAAAAGCACAGCTTCTTAATACACTTTGACTTTTATTTAGAATCTCCACATTCAGACACCTTCTTTAAAAAAAGACGTTACAGACAATTGAGCAATAGATAAGTCATACATTTACAAAGCTCTCAGATGTGTCTGCCCTTTGTATCCTCTTGTAATCTGCTATTGTAATGTGGTCTATGAACATAAAAATCAAAGAAAAGCCACAAGTCCAGAAAAAAATATCCAAAGTCCTGACCTCAGACAGTCAAAAATATGCCAGAATGAAACATTCAAACAGTTGTATGTTCAGAAACAGACACAAATAACTTGGCAAGAATAACAGCAAGGGACTTTCAACTCTGTAAAGGAGAGAGAAAGAGGGTGAGATTGAGAGGGAGAAAGAATTAAAGCAATGAGACAAGATGGTCTCTGTGTGTTATGGGATTGAATAATCTCACCTAAATGAAGTCCTGCTGAAATTCCATGAGTCTTTCAGCATGTGGATACAGTACATGTGGTTTGACTGCTGTCATCCTTTTGCTTGTGGTGCTGGTGCCCCATCCAGCCTTTGGTGCCTCTCAGGGTTTATGAAGCACCTGCAATTAATAGTGTCTCATCAGACAGTGGGAAAATCATTGCACATATTCATTAACAACACAATAAAAAGCAGCAAATGTTAATTTAGAATAGCATGCTATTGAAAAGATGAAAAAAACACATGTTAGTGAAAATACCTGACGTTTGGGTGAATTCAAGGGCACAGGAGGCATCTTCCTGATTGAAGATAGAAGGTGGAAAATAAGGTGGGTTGGATTCCCTCACATACGACATGGCCCTCGATGCTGAGCATCCAGCGCTGAAGTTTCCTGTTGTTTACCTGAAACTTGACCAAGAATTGCCCTGGTAAATTAAGATGTGCTCACTGCTTTCACCTGCACATTTTTGCAGTTTGCAATCAGGCAGACAACACTACAGGTCTAATATTGCTGTGACTTTTCATGTACCCCACATAGGCAACTGAGGTGCATATACCTGACAAAGAAAAGATTATTGCAAACTTGACCATGATTCAACAACAGAAAGCACCGTGCAATATGAACAACAACTCACAAATACTTACTGTGATCAGTAGCGCAGCAGCAAATAGTCTTCAGTAGGCCTATGTGTAATGTCAAAGAAATATGTCAAAAACTGTACCGTAAATGATGCTCAAAGAACTCAGCAAACATCTTATGGATCATGAGCCCCCATAGATTCATTAATTAATGGCAAACATGGTAACAACAACAGCAACAACAGTGGTCTTATACTGACTAGAAAAAGTACTAAAGCACTAAATTTCTGAGCTAAAATTTAAAATCTGGAATACCTCAGAATGAACAGACCTCTTATGTTGTGGTGTGTTACACCATTAAGGCATTATATGAATGCTTCATGAATTCACTTCATCTATCATCTGTGAAAATTTAGCTAGCTACCGAATCATTCTGTCATGACATGCACATTTGCAATAGGCTGATGAAAACAAACTGAAAACACTGCCAATTTACTTTGTACCAATTTACAAATGAAATAAAACTGCTACTCACCAAATAATTTGCTAGATGGGGGTGGATGAAGGGTCGACAAAGAGAGGAACAGATGCGGCTTCACATGTGTAGTTTCGGTTAAATTTCCCACAATGCAAAAAATACAACATGATACCGTGACTTAGATGGTTTGGATGAAAGATTAGCGGTTAAGTGCTGTATATTAGGAAAACAGTATAGTTCCGTTAAAAGAACAGTAAATTACCTAAATTTAACAGTTTTTGTTTATTTTAACAGTAGAATGATGTATTTAAAAATAACAGGTTAATACTGTTGGAATTCTGCTGTAAATTCACAGCTTTTTCTTACAGTGT
>NW_028220295.1:0-48999 GCF_045865225.1 Trachurus japonicus | reverse complement strand
TGAGCTGGCCCTTTGGGGAGTATCTCGGGAAGGCAAGGTCATTGAGAGATGAGTCACACATCAGCGTGTTCAGCGTGGTCCAAATAGGGCAGATGGATCACGCTTCTAGGTCTGCAGGACTCCCGCTGCGCAGCTACAAACCAAATGCCTATCCCAGTCAAGTCTATGCGATCGGTGAAAAGAGAAAATTTGACTAAGTGCTTTTGGCAAAAGCATCCCCCAGAACATGTTTAGGAGCACATTTCAGGCCATTTGGAGTCGATTGGTACCCATATTGAAGCACCTTATTTTTTGTCCCATATTTACAAGTGGAGTTGGCACTGACATTTTCAGCAACATGCTGAGCTGGCCCTTTGGGGACTATCTCGGGAAGGCAAGGTCATATAGAGATGAGACACACATCAGCGTGTTCAGCACATATGGGATCCAAATAGGGCAGATGGATCACACTTCTAGGTCTGCAGGACTCCCGCTGCGCAGCTACAAACCAAATGCCTATCCCAGTCAGAGTCTATGCGATCGGTGAAAAGTGAAAATTTGACTAAGTGCTTTTGGCAAAAGCGTCCCCCAGAACATGTTTAGGAGCACATTTCAGGCCATTTGGAGTCGATTGGTACCCATATTGAAGCACCTTATTTTTTGTCCCATATGTACAAGTGGAGTTGGCACTTTGACATTTTCAGCAACATGCTGAGCTGGCCCTTTGGGAGTATCTCGGGAAGGCAAGGTCGTAGAGAGATGAGACACACATCAGCGTGTTCAGCGTGGTCCAAATAGGGCAGATGGATCACGCTTCTATGTCTGCAGGACTCCCGCTGTGCAGGTACACAGCTGCCTATCCCAGTATATGTGATGAGTGAAAAGTGAAAATTTGACTAAGTGCTTTTGGTACCCATATTGAAGCACCTTATTTTTTGTCCCATATGTACAAGTGGAGTTGGCACTTTGACATTTTCAGCAACATGCTGAGCTGGCCCTTTGGGGAGTATCTCGGGAAGGCAAGGTCATTGAGAGATGAGTCACACATCAGCGTGTTCAGCGTGGTCCAAATAGGGCAGATGGATCACGCTTCTAGGTCTGCAGGACTCCCGCTGCGCAGCTACAAACCAAATGCCTATCCCAGTCAAGTCTATGCGATCGGTGAAAAGAGAAAATTTGACTAAGTGCTTTTGGCAAAAGCATCCCCCAGAACATGTTTAGGAGCACATTTCAGGCCATTTGGAGTCGATTGGTACCCATATTGAAGCACCTTATTTTTTGTCCCATATTTACAAGTGGAGTTGGCACTGACATTTTCAGCAACATGCTGAGCTGGCCCTTTGGGGACTATCTCGGGAAGGCAAGGTCATATAGAGATGAGACACACATCAGCGTGTTCAGCACATATGGGATCCAAATAGGGCAGATGGATCACACTTCTAGGTCTGCAGGACTCCCGCTGCGCAGCTACAAACCAAATGCCTATCCCAGTCAGAGTCTATGCGATCGGTGAAAAGTGAAAATTTGACTAAGTGCTTTTGGCAAAAGCGTCCCCCAGAACATGTTTAGGAGCACATTTCAGGCCATTTGGAGTCGATTGGTACCCATATTGAAGCACCTTATTTTTTGTCCCATATGTACAAGTGGAGTTGGCACTTTGACATTTTCAGCAACATGCTGAGCTGGCCCTCTGAGGAGTATCTCGGGAAGGCAAGGTCGTAGAGAGGGGGTCATCCCTATGTTCCCACAGCCCTATGTTCCCTCAGCCCTATGTTCCCTCATTTCTAACTTTTGTCGTCACTGAAAATTAGGCCCTATGTTCCCTCAGCCCTATGTTCCCTCATTTCTAACTTTTGTTGTCACTGAAAATTAGGCCCTATTCCCACAGCCCTTTGGTCCCACCATTGGTTGGGTTTAGGCAATGAAGAAAGGAGTTGGTTAAGTTTAGTAAAAAGACCAGGTAGAGGCTAGACAAGCCAGATAGACAGAGTCCAGATAGGTAGAGAGAGTCCAGAGGGAACATAGGGCTGAGGGAACATAGGCACGCTCCCGTAGAGAGATGAGACACACATCAGTGTGTCCAGCGTGGTCCAAATAGGGCAGATGGATCACGCTTCTATGTCTGCAGGACATGTGTAGCTGCACAGCGGGAGCGCTGTGCAGCTACACAGCTGCCTATCCCAGTCAGAGTATATGTGATCAGTGAAAAGTGAAAATTTGACTAAGTGCTTTTGGCAAAAGCGTCCCCCAGAACATGTTTAGGAGCACATTTCAGGCCATTTCAGGTGTGTGGTCCAGACACCGAGTCAATATGGATTGGTACCCATATTGAAGCACCTTATTTTTTGTCCCATATGTACAAGTGGAGTTGGCACTTTGACATTTTCAGCAACATGCTGAGCTGGCCCTTTGGGGAGTATCTCGGGAAGGCAAGGTCGTAGAGAGATGAGACACACATCAGCGTGTTCAGCGTGGTCCAAATAGGGCAGATGGATCACGCTTCTATGTCTGCAGGACTCCCGCTGTGCAGCTACACAGCTGCCTATCCCAGTATATGTGATGAGTGAAAAGTGAAAATTTGACTAAGTGCTTTTGGTACCCATATTGAAGCACCTTATTTTTTGTCCCATATGTACAAGTGGAGTTGGCACTTTGACATTTTCAGCAACATGCTGAGCTGGCCCTTTGAGGAGTATCTCGGGAAGGCAACGTCGTAGAGAGATAAGACACACATCAGCGTGTTCAGCGTGGTCCAAATAGGGCAGATGGATCGCGCTTCTATGTCTGCAGGACTCCCGCTGTGCAGCTACAGACCAAATGCCTTGGGATAGGCATTTGGTCTGTCAGAGTATATGTGATCAGTGAAAAGTGAAAATTTGACTAAGTGCTTTTGGCAAAAGCGTTCCCCAGAACATGTTTTGGAGCACATTTCAGGCCATTTGGAGTAGATTGGTACCCATATTGAAGCACCTTATTTTTTGTCCCATATGTACAAGTGGAGTTGGCACTTTGACATTTTCAGCAACATGCTGAGCTGGCCCTTTGAGGACTATCTCGGGAAGGCAAGGTCATAGAGAGATGAGACACACATCAGCGTGTTCAGCGTGGTCCAAATAGGGCAGATGGATCACGCTTCTATGTCTGCAGGACTCCCGCTGTGCAGCTACAGACCAAATGCCTATCCCAGTCACAGTATATGCGATCGGTGAAAAGTGAAAATTTGACTAAGTGCTTTTGGCAAAAGCGTCCCCCAGAACATGTTTAGGGGCACATTTCAGGCCATTTGGAGTCGATTGGTACCCATATTGAAGCACTTTATTTTTTGTCCCATATGTCCAAGTGGAGTTGTCACTTTGACATTTTCAGCATTTTCAGCATTGTTTTCTTGTCTGTAACAACATCTATTGCACGTCTGTCCGTCCTGGGTGAGGGATCCCTCCTCTGTTGCTCACCCTGAGGTTTCTCCGATTTTTCCCTGTTAAAAGGGTTTCCATGGAGTTTTTCCTCAGTCGATGTGAGGGTCTAAGGACAGAGGATGTTGTTACGATGCCATGTAAAGCCCTTTGAGACAAACTGTCTCAAAGGGCTATACAAATAAAATTGCCTTGCCTTGCCTATCCCAGTCAGAGTATATGCGATCGGTGAAAAGTGAAAATTTGACTAAGTGCTTTTGGCAAAAGCGTCCCCCAGAACATGTTTAGGGGCACATTTCAGGCCATTTGGAGTCGATTGGTACCCATATTGAAGCACTTTATTTTTTGTCCAATATGTACAAGTGGAGTTGGCACTTTGACATTTTCAGCAACATGCTGAGCTGGCCCTTTGAGGAGTATCTCGGGAAGGCAAGGTCGTAGGAGATGAGACACACATCAGCGTGTTCAGCGTGGCCCAAATAGGTCAGATGGATCACTCGTCTAGGTCTGCAAGACTCCCGTTTTGCAGCTACTGACCTATCCCTATCCCAGTCAGAGTCTATGTGATCGGTGAAAAGTGAAAATTTGACTAAGTGCTTTTGGCAAAAGCGTCCCCCAGAACATGTTTAGGAGCACATTTCAGGCCATTTGAAGTCGATTGGTACCCATATTGAAGCACCTTATTTTTTGTCCCATATGTACAAGTGGACTTGGCACTTTGACGTTTTCAGCAACATGCTGAGCTGGCCCTTTGAGGAGTATCTCGGGAAGGCAAGGTCGTAGAGAGATAAGACACACATCAGCGTGTTCAGCGTGGTCCAAATAGGGCAGATGGATCGCGCTTCTATGTCTGCAGGACTCCCGCTGTGCAGCTACAGACCAAATGCCTATCCCAGTCAGAGTATATGTGATCGCTAAAAAGTGAAAATTTGACTAAGTGCTTTTGGCAAAAGCGTTCCCCAGAACATGTTTTGGAGCACATTTCAGGCCATTTGGAGTAGATTGGTACCCATATTGAAGCACCTTATTTTTTGTCCCATATGTACAAGTGGAGTTGGCACTTTGACATTTTCAGCAACATACTGAGCTGGCCCTTTGAGGAGTATCTCGGGAAGGCAAGGTCGTAGAGAGATGAGACACCCCAGAACATATTTAGGAGCACATTTCAGGCCATTTGGAGTCAAATATCAGAAACTCTTGAAGATATCAATAAGCTGAGTCATGGAGGAACACTTTAAAAGTTTGTCTACAGCTTAGAATTTGAATGAAGTCTCTAGAAGAAAGTATGGTGAAGCTTTAGTGGCTGAAAGAAGTAAGAAGATTTGAAGAGTTTGAAGACTGTTCCAATGCATTCTCTATGGGGGAAAAAAAAAATCAGAAATGGTTGAATATTGCAAAAAGTATGAATATTTGAAAAGAGAAAAGTAATTCCAATAATGTCCAGAAAAAGCTGCACGATTTGATGTATGAACTGTTGAAATAGCACAAAGTATGAAGGACTAGAAGAAGATCGTAAAAAGGCGGAAGAAAATGGCCGAACAGAACAATAAATAAACATTTATAGGCAAGGCAAGGCAAGGCATCTTTATTTATATAGCGCATTTCATACCAAGGCAACTCAATGTGCTTTACATAAAGACAAAACATTAAAAAAAGATACATAAGACAGAATAAAAACAAACAAAACACTAAAAACAGAGTTAAAAGCAAGAGCAAATAAAAGTAAAATAAACGAAAATAGATAAAGTTTTAAGTTCTCAGCTATAAGCACGTGAAAAGAGAAATGTTTTTAACCTGGATTTAAAAGTGCTTACATTTGGGGCTGATTTCAGTTCTGCTGGTAGTTTGTTCCACTTGTGTGCAGCATAACAGCTAAATGCTGCTTCACCATGTCTGGTTTGAACTCTGAGCTCCACTATTTGACCTGAGTCAGTAGATCTCAGAGCTCTGCTCTACTAACATGTCATTCATGTATTCTGGACCTAAAGTGATTTGTAAACCAGTAGCAGAACTTTAAAATCTATTCTGTAGCTGACTGGGAGCCAGTGTAAGGTCTTAAGTACCGGGGTGATGTGATCTGATCTCTTTGTTCTGGTTAAAACTCGAGCTGCAGCGTTCTGAATGAGCTGCAGCTGTTTGATACTTTTTTGGGGGAGACCAGTCAGAAGACCGTTACAGTAGTAACTGGAGATAAAAGCATGCTTTTATCTCCAGTTACTACTGTAACGGTTCTCAGCTTCTCCTGATCAGTTTGGGACATAAAACCCTTAATTCTGGATATGTTCTTAAGTTGATAAAAGGCTGATTTGGTGACTGATTTGATATGGCTGTTGAAGGTCAGATCTGAGTCTATCAGCACGCCAAGGTTTCGGACTTGGTCTTTAGTTTCTAAAGACAGTGACTCAAGGTGTTTACTGACAGCAACCCTCTTCTCTTTATTTCCAAAAACAATGACCTCAGTTAGACTGCAGTCATCTGGAGACAGTGCAAGATATATCTGTGTGTCATCGGCATAACGATGATAGACATTAGAGTTCTGTAGAATTTGACCCAAAGGCAGCATATACAGGTTAAACAGAAGGGGTCCAAGGACTGACCCCTGAGGAACTCAGGGGCCACTCGATCGGATTGATAACTACCAATGGTCACAAAATAACTCCTGTCTAAGTAGGACCTGAACCATTTTAGGACTGTCCCGCTGAGTCCTGCCCAGGTTTCCAACCTGTCCAGCAGTATACTGTGATCCACAGTGTCAAACGCAGCACTGAGATCCAACAGGACCAGAACTGACACCTTGCCTGAGTCAGTGTTCAACCTTATGTCATTTAACACTCTAATAAGAGCTGTTTCTGTACTGTGGTGAGGTCGGAAGCCTGATTGAAATTTGTCAAAGAGTCCACTGGAGTTCAAGAAGTTGGGGGAAAAAGGGAAGATTTGAGATGGGTCTGTAATTGGTTAAAATGGTAGTATCCAATGTTCTCTTTTTTAAGAGTGGCTTGATGGCAGCTACTTTCAGGGGTTTAGGAAACGTGCCTGATTGAAGTGAGCAATTTATTATTTGCTGCAGATCTGTTTGGACAGAGCTTATAATAGTTTAAAAAAGTCAGAAGGCATTGTGTCAAGACAACATGTCGATGTTTTAAGGTTTTTTGGTCAACTGTATTAAACTCTGACATTACAGTTGATTTATTCCTAGGTGATTTTAGGGATTGCATCATTGTATTATTTTGCTGATTTGTGTTGATATTTAGCCTTATAGATTTGATTTTTTCAATGAAAAAGTAAGCAAATTCATTGCATTTTTCTGTGTGACAGTGGTGGTCCTGTCACAATGCCTCCAATTGATAATGTGCCCTGGCTACTTGGCCAAGGGGATGTCCCTTTGGGTGACTGGCAAGCGCGCGTGACTCTTACCCGGGCAGGGTATCCGCGGGGTCTTAAAAAGTCTAAAAAAGTCTAAAATTTGAAAATCTAAATTTTAGGCCTTAAAATGTCTTAAATTTGTTGAATTATTGTGTTCAAGTCTTAAATAATTTTAGACAGGTCTTAAATTTTCTTATGCCCAGCATGGGCGAGCATTTTTAAATAAAAAGATGTACCGTATTTTCCGGACTATAAGTCGCGTTTTTTTTCTAGTTTGGCTGGCCATGCGACCTATATTCAGAAGCGACTTATATATTTAAAAAAAAAAACCCACGCTATGACCACAAGAGGGAAGCACGGCTTTTATTTCTAAATCCCTCCTCATTCAGTGGCTCATCTTCATCTTCCTCATGTGCTGTTCTCCTCGCTGCGCTGTCTGACCCGTCTCCGTTTTGCCGTAGCGCTTCACTCCGTCAATTCAGAGTATTTTCGCAGCGTATTCTGCGGTCAGTCTTCGGTCTCTGCTCCGGTCCCGACTGGGCTCCGGACACGGAGCAGAGACCCGGGTCCGACAGTGTAAGCCTGTCCCTCTCTGAAGCAGAGGAGAGGTCGGCTTCACTCCCGTCCGTCTTCACAGACAGTCCACAACGAGTTTCTGCAAAATTTTTTGATGCTATTTTACGTAGGCTACATACAATTAGGCTATGCATTTTAATGGTATTTTTGACTATCATTACCATATTTGTGAAAGAAGAACAACATGACAGTTGACATGTACAGAATTCATTTTGATTCATTTATTTGCTGCAACACTGATTCTTAAATAGGAAATAAACAATGATCAGTAAAATCTGCTGGCCAGAAACCAGGGTCATCAGTCAGATTATCTTCTTCCCTTTCAAATACCTCAACATCAGCTTGTTTTTCTTCCTGCCTCTCTGTGGTCTTTCTGACTCTTTCTGTACACTCCTCTGAATTACTTTCAACATCTTCGTCCTCACTCTCTGTCGCCTGTGTTTCTGCGCTCTCACTTTCATCTGTACCCTCTTCCATCTCTTCCTCCACATTCCTCCCTGACAAACCAGAAGAGGGTCCTGGACCTGGCTCTGTAGAGTGTACATGACATACATTAATTATATAGTATTTCCTATAATATAACTATTTGTAATAGCATAGTCACCAACATGTGAACTTCTCAGATTGGACTGAGAGCAGTCACCCCAGTCTGCTGCATACACCACAGATTTTCTCCTCCGTTCTTACTGCACGTGTTCTATTTAATTTTGTAAAAGGGTTTATGCTTTTTGAACCATTAAAATTGTTCAAAATGATTTTTATTTCATTCATTGTAATTAATCTTTCCCATAGCAGATTCACCTTTGTATTGTTTTGAGACTGTAGTAAAATGTATTAATAGTATTATTATTATTATTATTATTATTTCAACACATACAGCTGCTATCCTCCTTCCTCATGTGGGGGCACTGGGGCTGGTTCAGGGGCAGGAGGAGTTTGGGGCTGACAGAGAGCTGCTGCAGCTGCTGGTGCACTTGACTCTGTTCAGAATGAGGCATCATTTTGAAAGAGGGGAGGTCAACTAATTGAATAAGAACAGCTTGATAAATGTTTGACTGGATTGATTATTTAACTAAAATAACAGTGAAACGTAAAAATCCAGAGTTTTCTTGAGCTAACATGGTGAGAAAAGTGAGCTAGCTTATAGACCACTATTAACAAAGTACAACAAAGTTAATATTCCATAACTTTCCACCACAACTAACAAACCCACCTTTTTTTCTGAAATAGGCCTACTGGGTGACATATTGTCGACCCTTCAACTCCTTCTCCTCTCTTAATTTCTTTTCTTTTCTTTTTTGGCTGCCTGCTATTTGAGGCATACTGCCGTCTCTACCTCTTTGCCGCTGTGGCTCTGTGTGACCATAGACTGTAAAAAGAAGTGTGTGACAAAGCGCTGGTGCGCTACCTGCAGCTGATCCAGTCGGACTGAACCATTTTACATAAATAGAGGGGGAAGGGGGGGGCCTGCAGGCGTTGATGTTTCCAAAACAAATAAAGTTATTGTTACCAGGACATTGAAAATAAAATATTTGTGATTATATGTTAGTTAATAACTTAGTGTCATATTATTTTTTCTGTATTATCATTTCATCATCATTAGGGGCCTCTCTGGGCCCCCCTCAATCATGGGCCCCTAGAATCCGTCTCCTTTACCCCCCCTTTTCGGCGCCCCTGTCTGTTGATCAAAGAAGTTGAAATATTTCCATGTTTGTCTATTCTGGGTCACATTTAGAAGTCATCACATTTCAGGCCAAAGGGGAAGTGTTGGTGTTTTTACTGTTCTCCAATGTAAAAATGGGCCACGTGTGACCCTTAACATTATTCAAGGTTTAAAGCCATCAGCCTGTTGGTTGCCAGTGAATTAAATAAATAATGTGTTACATAAACATTTTTAATTTCACTCCCCAATTTCTTTTTGTGCCCCCAAATAGTTTACTTTAGATGCTCCTGCGACACTTCATTGTGCTTTATTGAATGTATTTTCAACTACAAACAAGCCTAACACGCAACTTATATATTGCAATCAATTTCTAGTTTTGTGACTCCGCATTTCTTTTGCACGTTTTTTATTTGTCATGATAGGTCTTAAATTTCATCCATAATGGTCTTAAAAAGGTCTTAAAAAGTCTTAAATTTGAGCTGGTGAAACCTGCAGAGACCCTGCTGGGAGGGGTGGGTTCAATCCCCGCCCGGGCCCTCTTCACCTTGCCACATGTGGAAAAGAGTTCTGAAGCTATCTCTTTTGGGGGGGTTGTAAGCTTATCAACCATAGCAAACAGAGCACAAGTGTTGTTGATGTTCTTATTAATCATTTCAGTAAAGTGTTGCTGTCTATCCTTGAATAACCCATGGTTAAAATTACAAAGACTTTGTTTGTAGAGGTGGATTTGAAGTTTAGTTTTTCTCCATTTACGCTCAGCTTTCCTGCATTCTGTTTTCAGAGCCTTTACCACCATGGTGTTCTCTGTCTGGTCAAGGTCATCTTAGTTTTAATAGGTGCAATGGTATCAATGACATTTGAGATTTTGCAATTGAAATTATCCAGGAGTTCATTAACTGTCTCTGCACTTACAGTTGGTGACATGACTATAGTCTCCATAAACTTAACACTGGTATTCTCATTTATGAACCTTTTCCTAACAGATACAGAGGGTTCGGAGTTATCTGTAAGTCAAAGAACACACAGAAATGATCAGAAAGAGCCAAGTCCTTGATATCAACAGAAGTCATGTCAACACCTCTACAGATAACCAGATCCAGAGTGTGGCCTCGGGTGTGTGTGGGCCCTTTCACATGTTGGGAGAGGCCAAAAGTGTCAAGAAGAGAGCACAGTTCTTTGGCATTCGTGTCCATGTTATTGTCTATGTGAATGTTAAAATCCCCTGTTATGATAAAAAAAGTTGTAGTCAGTGCAGATAACTGGCAGCAGTTCGGCAAACTCATCAAAGAATTTTCCTGGGTATCTTGGTGGTCTGTAAATAATTAGGAAGAAAACTTTTGGATCCCCCTTTACTAAAAAACAGAGATATTCAAAAGAGCTAAAATCACCAAATATAGTTTCCTTGCACTGAAATACAGATTTAAAAATGGCAGCAACTCCCCTGCCTTTCTTACCACTTCGACACTTATTCATAAAACTGAAATTTGTTGGTGCAGCCTCATTGAGAACGGTAGCACAGCTACATTCAGTCAGCCATGTTTCACTAAGAAGTAAGAAGTCTAGATAATGGTGTCATTTACTAACACGGATTTGTTGGCTAGTGATCTGATATTACTGTAAGTAGAGCTAACCTTGTGGAGAGACACTGGTGAGTTTCGAGGTTGACAAGCTATACTCACTAGATTGGTAGATTTAATTGAACCCTTTTTATTTCTCACCAGTTTGATCACTTTTCTGTTTCCCGTCACCACAGGGATTTTTATAAAATAAAATCAGGGCATTAGTCATAGGCCTACCCCTTTTCATTTCTCTCATCTACATTGCTTAATTTCACATGCAGCTAATTTAAAGTGACATTACATTTTCCAGCATAACTCAAACTTGGTCTGTGTTGGAAAAATAAAGAGAGTTAATGAGAAAAAAAAGAAAGAAATTGTTTAGTTTGACACCTGAGTGACATCCAGAGACTGGTCAAGTGTTCAGCTTGGAAACAGGGGGAGATGCTATAACCTTGTTGTATACAACCTGTTGTGTACAAAGGACAAAAATTACATAAGTATAAAATAATACCAAAATAAAAAGGGAAATTGATGTAAAATACATTATTTTTTGTAAAAAAAAAAAGAAAGAAAATAATTTTTAAAAAAAGCTTTATCTGTGCATTTCAACTATAGAGCTATTTATTTATTTCTACCTTCCTGTTTTCATGTCTTAAAGGACAATTCCAGGCGAATTCAACTCAGGGGTGTATTTTCATATCATTTTAGGTCTAAAAGAATGAATCTGAAGATTTTCAGTTTAATTGCTCCTGTTTTGCGGTGGTTGCGTCTGTCCGCGCATCGCCACGGCAGCAATGAATGGGAGTGGATGTAAGTTCCGCTGTTTAGGCTGTTTCCAGCCCTCAAAGCTGCATTTTTTTTCCACAGACAGCGTCAGATCGCCATCGTCAGATCGCCATCTCAAACATGCACCGAGAAGTTTATTTACTTCAAGCAAGCCGACATGTTTGTAAAACTAGATCTAATTCAAAGTCTCCCGGAGTCTCGCGCGAGCCCGAAGTTGCAGTGCTGGTGTATTCAGGCGCAGTCGGAGCTACCGCTTGTGTCATAAACACAGGAATATCAACTCTTTACTTGCTTGAAGTGTACATTTTTTTCCACAGACAGCGTCAGATGGCTACTCAAAGATGCACCGAGAAGTTTTTTTTACTTGAAGCAAGTAAAGAGTTGATATTCCTGTGTTTATGACACAAACGGTAGCTTTTCCCACGAGCACGGCAACTGGGTCTCGCACGAGACTCCGGGAGACTTTGAATTAGATCTAGTTTTACAAACATGTCGGCTTGCTTGAAGTAAATAAACTTGTCGGTGCATGTTTGAGTAGCCATCTGACGCTGTCTGTGGAAAAAAATTGCGGCTCTGAGGGCTGGAAACAGCCTAAACAGTGGAACTTACATCCACTCCCATTCATTGCTGCCGTGGCGATGCGGGGACAGACGCAACTACCACAAAACAGGAGCGATTAAACTGAAAATCTTCAGATTCATTCTTTTAGACCTAAAATGATATGAAAATACACCCCTGAGTTGAATTCGCCTGGAATTGTCCTTTAATTTGTATATTAAGATTCCTTTATTTGTCCCACAGTGGGGAAATTTACATTTGTGCAGCAGCACCAACAAATAGCAACAGGATAAAAGAGAAAAAACAGAATAAAACAAGAGGAATATAAACATCACACAACAATAATTTATAGAAAGAATGAAAAAAAAAGTGCAGTAGCCTATGTGCAATAGTCCAAGTTTGGGGGGGGGTTACCGAGAGCGGTGCCTGTTGTGCAGTCTCACAGCTGCAGGGAGGAAGGACCTGCGATACCGCTCCTTCACACACTTGGGGTGAAGGAGTCTATCGCTATGGGAGCTTTCAAGTGCAGTCAAGGTGTCTTTCAGGGGGTGGGAGTCGTTGTTCCTGAGGGAAGACAGCTTGGCCATCATTCTCCTCTCTCCCACCACCTCCACCGGGTCGAGGGGGCATCCCAGGACAAGAGCTGGCCTTCTTAATAAGTTTGTCCAGTCTCTTCCTGTCTGCCACTGAAATGCTGCTGCCCCAGCTGACCACACAGTAAAAAATGACTGAAGCCACCACAGTATCAAAAAAGGTTTTCAGGAGTGCCCCCTGCACCCCAAAAGACGTCAGTCTCCTAAGCAGATAGAGTCTGCTTTGGCCCTTTTTGTAAAGTGCATTTGTGTTGCTTGTCCAGTCCAGTTTATTGTTCAGGTGAACACCCAGGTACTTTCATATAGTAATTTATATATAATTTCATATAGTACATATGCTAGAGTGAATAAATAAATGTAGAAATGTCAACTTTTTTTAATGATTTATTTTGCATTTATTTATGGATTTAATAATGTAATTTTTTTGGATTTGGATTTGTGTCATTCTCTCGTCTTTAGTTTTCTTTCACAGTGAAACATCTCTGCAGTTACAGGATGGCGAGAGGCCGGTGTTTAGAGCTGAGTTGAATCTCATGAGGCCACTTTGTGCCAATTAAATCAAAGTAAAATAGAAAGACATCAAATCAGTGAGCGGCAGGAAACAATTCAAACAATGCAGGAAACAATTCAAACAATGCAGGAAACAATTCAATTCAATTCAATATACTTTAATTGTCCCCGTAGGGAAATTCGTTGTGGGCTTCACAGGTGGTCTGCAGTTTGACAATAAAAACAATCAAACAAACAAGCAATAAAAATCGAGTGATCAGTACCCGTACTGCTACAGTACACAGCTTCATAAAATATACATCAATCAATCAATCAATCAATCAATCAATCAATCAATCAATCAATCAATCAATCAATCAATCAATCAATCAATCAATCAATCAATCAGCAACAATACAGTACACATTAAACAACATACGTTACCCATACCAACACATACCAACACAGCACACAGCAACAAAAAATGGCAGTTGCCCAACCGTTACAATACAGTGCACAGTGTTTTATCAACTGTAGGCTACAACAATATGTGCATTCTGAATGCACATATGTATGTGCATTCAGAATATTAACAGATGTTGGAATAAAAGAATGTTTGTAGCGGTTCAACCTGCTCCGGGGAACTCTAAATCTGCTCCGGGGAACTCTAAATCTCCTCCCAGAAGGAAGCAGCTGGTACTCTGAATGGAGAATATGAGATTGATCAGACAAAATTTTGCGTGCGTGTCTCAAGGTGGATTGTTCGTAAATAGATTGAAGAGAAACATGATCTTTAACGCCCATGATTTTCATGGCATGTTGTACCAGGCGATTAACCCATAAGGACCCACGGTGACACAGGTGTCACACTGCCTTCAAGTGTCCTGGAAAGCCTCTTACACATATTTATGTTGAACTTTTAACTCATGAAGTCCCTAAGTGACATCTACTCAACATCCTGGTGCAGTCACATGACTCTCTGTGAAACTCTCTATCCATGACAACATTTCCAAGATGGTGGCCAGCAGAGTTGGCACATTTCACAGAGGCCGCTACTTTTAAAAAGCTTGCTTTCTGTCAATAAAATAAGCCACAATGCAAATCCTTTTATAACATGTCCCTTGTTGTATTTAACCTGTTCTGACCTCATTTTTTGAAGAAACTCATATAAAACAACTTAAGAAAATATTGCTGTGACATATACGTCACATCGGGCCTTAGCCTTAAAAAAGTCAGGAAAAATACCATGTGACGCCTATGTCACAATGAGGAAAATGGGAAAGAACTGCTCAATTAAATTAGGTGATTCAGGTATTTTGAATCAATATACTCTATGTTGTTCAATTTAAAACATAATTTAAAAATGTTAACATAAAAATAATGTCAAATTCAATCAATATTTAATAAAATGATATATCAGTCCGGAAATTGAACCACAGATTTAGCAGAGACACTCTTCTCAGTAAATGAACAAGATTTTAGTATCCCATGCTGGTCCCATATTAATGTAATTATGCTTTTTTGCTGTATTTTCTGTAACAAAATAGGATACAGTGTTCAGGATGTACTGACGATCATCAGACGTGCAATAGATGTTGTATACAGAACAACAAATACAGCAAAGAAGAATGAGAGTTTACATAAGAAAATATTAGGAAACAAATAAGAAAAGTTAACTCAGTCAAACAGTCATGAACCAGGTTTGAGACAAGGGTTCTGGACTGCTGTACTGATGGGAGAGAGGGTCCCATGTGGTGCATTGTGAGAGAAGGACGTTTTACCCAGCTCAGTTCTGACGAATGGAATATGACCCAACTATCAGTTCTGTGAGTGGGTACCAATGTTTTGTGATTTCATAACTATGAACTATAACCACATTCCTTCTCTGATAAATAAGGAGACAATAACTGTGACAGGGCTTTAAAAATGGATAAAAACCAATGCTGTTTTCCCCTTACTGTCAGAAATGACCAGCCGACATTTTGATAAAGAGTGCTGTGATGAGTATTATATGAATCATTGGAAATGAAATGTAAGGCTGAGTGGTAAACAGCATCCAGGGGAATCAAAGTGGAACTAGCAGCTCTTCCATAGATGTCATCTCCATACTCTAAAACAGAGAAAAAATAGTGTCTCCATTTTTTTTCCTGTGGTGAGTAGGAAAACGGTGCTTATTTCTGTATAGAAAGCCAAGTATTGTTCTTAGTTTAGCAATGAGGGTGGTGATATGGTGCTTAAAATTAAGACAACTGTCCATCCAGATGCCAAGGTATTTGTAGTTGGAAAGAAAATTGTGGTTGCACAGCTTTTAAGGCTTCAGTAACTGGTTAAAGCCTTCAATATGAGGCAATATTCGCATTTCTATAGTGTTTGCCCTTTTTTGTTGTGAAACTTGTCTTAAAAAGGTGTTAATAGTAACCAGCAAATTTGTAATTTTGATATATGTTATGGAAATGCAAATAAAAGGTCAAATTTGTGTTACAGAGCAAAAGAAAATGTTAAGCCCATTTATTCTCAAGTGAAAATTTAAGATACCAAAAACGCCCGATGTGACATATATGCAACATTCCAGATCTCTGACAATAGGTGGCGCTATTTAAAAAAAAACTTCAAAAATGTGTTCCATGCATTCCACTTGGTCTGTGTTTCACCCCACTTAATTTTCCTTCAAGGATAAATGGGTCTGGGTTCTTATGGGTTAATTTGTGTCTTTAGTTGAACAGACAAGTTGCCGTACCAGGCTGTAATTCTGTACCTTATGATATTCTCCAGTACAGCATGATAAAACAACAACATAAATTTCTGCTCAACACCAAAAACTCTCAATCTGCGCAGAAAATACAGTCTCTGTTGCAGTTTGGAGCAGAGACTCTCCACATGGGCCCTCCAACTGAGTGTGTCATCAATGTAGACTCCCAAGTACTTATAAGAAGAGACCTGAGCGATGGGTTCATTGTGTATGACCACCGGCCTCAGGTCATCCACAGCTTTAACATTGAACACCATCTCTTCAGTTTTCTTTACATTTAGCATCAGATGATTAGAGTCACACCACTGAACAAAATTACAGATCTCAGAATGGTAAGCTTCTGGACTGCCATTCTTGTGCAACAGCCCCAGAATGGCCGTGTCATCTGAAAATTTGATGATGTAGTTATCAGGATGGACTTTGATGCAATCATTGGTGTATAATGTAAAGAGCACAGGGGAGCTCACACATCCCTGGGGGGCACCAGTACTGGAGAGTCTGGACTCAGAAAGTACATTGTTAACTCTGACATACTGCACACGGTTAGTTAGAAAAGACATAAACCATTTCAATATAAAGGGGCTAACATTCATGTTCCTCAGTTTTTCAATCAGTAGATGTGGCTGCAGCGTATTAAACGCTGAGCTAAAATCAACAAACAGTAAACGAACATAAGCTTTGGGGTCTTCCAGATGTTTAGTGACCAGATGAGTGATGCTATTAATTGCGTCATCTGTGCCACGCCCCTGCTTATATGCAAACTGAAAAGGATCAAGTAGCGAATCAACCTCCTTCTTGAGTGATGACACCATAATTCTCTCAAAACATTTAATTACATTTGATGTTAACGCAACAGGACGGAAATCATTATTTTCCCTTGGGCAGGGTTTTTTTGGTATAGGTGTTATGACTGATTTCTTCCAGAGGGTGGGCACAGTGTGCTGGTCTACAGATTTTTGAAAGATAGGACACAGTGCAGGTGTCAGCTCCTCCGCGCAGGTTTTAAGAAGAAAGGCGGAGATGCCGTCTGGCCCTGTGGCATTTTTTAGCACAACTGTGTTTAAAAACTGACTGGACCTCATAAGGGTCGATCAACACTCTGGTGTCCTGGTCGGTGACACTTATAGATTGTAAAACATTGTCACACTCAGAGGAGAAATTATGGGTCTCAAATCTCATAAAGAAGTCATTTAATTCATTTGCTTTTTGCAAGTTATCAGGAGTACTAAGACATTTCTTGGCTGGGGTCATGTTAGTGATGGCCTTCATAGTATCCCACAGCTTCTTGGAGTTCATAGCATGACAATTTTGTTCAATAATTTCCTTATGTCTGTTCCTCGCTTCCCTGAGCATGCCGTTAAGTTCTTTTTGTACAGTTTTCAGTTGCATTCTATCTCTGTTCTTAAATGCCATCTTTTTCCGGTTATACACTCTTTCACCTCCTTAGTTATGTAAGGTTTGTTATTTGGGTATACAGTTATTTCTTTATGAGGTATATAACATTATCCACACAGAACTGAATGTAATCAGTGACAGTCTCCGCAGCATCATCCACATCCATCTTATGAAAGATGCTCCACTCAGTAGACAGGAAGCATCCTTTAAGGACCAGACCAGATCTTAACCGTTTTGGTTTGTGGTTTGCTGCTTTTGAGAGCGGTTCTGTAAGTGGGGATGAGATAGTGGGGGATGAGACAACACCATGTTGTGATCCGAATTTGACAGTGGGGGCTTGGCTCTGCCCACATATGCATTGTTCACATTGACATTTGTCCAAAATTTTGTCCTCTCGTGTACCACACTTAATATACTGTTGGAAACCCGGGAGTGATGGCTCGAGTTTGCAATGGTTAAAATCTCCTAAAATGAAGATAGGTGCCTCGGGGGCCCGCAGTAGTTGTTCTTGGACACAGTCAGCAATTTGCGCAGCAGCACTTGCAGCGTTGCCGCTGGGTGGAACGTATACAGTGCAGAGGATGATGCTCCCGAACTCGCGGGGTAAATACACTCAGACCAAATACATAGACCATCCGGTCTCAGGCTCAGACACATGAGTTCAACATCAGGGTTACACAAAGTCTTGCGGAGTGTGTACTGCCTGCACCACCTGTCATTGATAAAAACACAGACTCCCCCACCTCGGCTTTTCCCCGAAGCTTCACTCCTGTCAGAGCGGATGAGGGAAAACCCCTCCAGTTCACATACCGCGTCAGGGATGTTCCGGGGGAGCCACGTCTCTGTAAAGACCAGCATAGATGACTCACGGTACTCATGGCAGACTCTGGCGTTGATGCGCAGCTCATCCATTTTCCGCTGTAACGACCTGACGTTGCCGAGGATCATGGAGGGCAGCGGCGGCCTGTTGCCTCTGTGTCGGAGGCGTTGGCGAATTCCTCCTTTCCTTCCCCTTTTCCGAAGCCGTCTCCTCCTCGGCGCCGTTCGGGTGATGTCCTCGGGCAGGTCGGGGGGTGGCAAAAGTCCCGTAGTTTGTAGAGCCAGCAGCGCTTCCCTGCTGTACGGGAGTACCAGGTTGCTTCCCCCATGTGCTGGAATTGTTTGGCATGGCAACAGGAGTCCGATGGCAATTAAAAGTACCAGTAAAAGTTGGGCAAGGGACGCCATTTAGTGCAGCAACCTCTTCAGCAACACGTTAGAACGATGTGGTGTAAAAAATCACCAAGAAAAACAAACTTAAAACGGACAAACAACATAGAAAACTGCAGCGCACAGCAGGAGCCCGGGTCGCCACAGCGCAGCGCCACCGGTGGACCAAAAAACAGATGTTTCACATGATAGGTGAAACATTACAAACATTTAAAGATTTTAATTGTGTTCACAATCTCAAATGCGCACCACACACACCTGACCTGACATTCAATGAAGTCACATTTTACACTGCTTGATGTCTTAAAGCTATGGTCTACGATTTGGAGCATTGGTAATTATTATTAACATCGTTTATACAGCGATTATGGTCCTGTGGTCCGATATACACAATATAAATAGCAAAAAGAACCAAAACAATCCATTCAGTCTATCAGCCGTGGGCCTGCATAGAAATTGACCAATGGGCACCGCGCGCCCCGTCCGGCTACCACTGGCTCGTATCCTCCATCCTATCCCCTCGTCTCGCCTGCTCCTCCTCAACCCGCCTCGTCCCCACCCCCTCCGCTTAGAAACTACAAGTAGTTGTAACCGCTCTGAACTGCTCAGCCACAGACACATGAACCCACCAATTCAGCGCCTGCCCACCCCCACCCCCGGATTCAGAGAAGCACAGTACAGAAGCACAGAATGTGTTGCTGCCCTTATTACCGGTACCGGTGCCGCGTCGAGTCTCCCTGATCCTCTCCCCGACACACAGCTGCTTCCAGCCGCAGCCTGAGCGGGTCTCTCTGCACTGCGGTGCCGCGGAGCTCCAGGCCCCGGTCTTTCTGCTCCTCTTCCCCAGACACAGCACCCTGTGGCCGGCCACCCAGCGCGAGGAGTCTCCCTGTAGCATGAGGCTGTGCTAATAGCTGCTAATGGCGGCGCTGCTCGTACCAGCGGTTGCCCGCCGCGGTCCCGTTGCCGGGGACGGCGACAACGGTACTGGCACACCGCCTCATCACCGGCAGCCGGTGCACAGCGGCGGCATCGGGACTGGCGCCGCCGCTGTGCACCAGCTGCCGGTAACGAGGCGGTATTAGTGGGCTAGCGCCGAGCACAGCCTCATGCTACAGGGAGACTCTTGGCGCTGGTTTTTCTCATCCTCTTTCAAAACGTAGACCATAGCTTTAAGCACTGATTCTTTTTTTTTTTTTTTTATACTTTATTTACAGTTTTTAACTTTACAAAACTGTACAAAACACAACACAGTAAAGGAACAGTCACACATAAAAGAAAACAGAAGAAAAGAAAAAAGAAAAAGAAAAAAGGGGCTGCCAGACATTTGTAAATTTACCTTTTACATACGTAAATAGACTTACAGAAAAAAAAACATAGTTGCAGTTGTTAAAGTAAAGCAAGTACCATGTGAAAGTTAAAGTCAGGTATCACACCTGACATTGGGTCAGGAAGGGTCCCCAAATTCTCTCGAATCTGTTCTGTTCATTGGGTTTGTGCAGGCGCAGTCTTTCCATTTGAATAACCGATAACATCTCGCTGAGCCAGTGAGCGAAGGTGGGAGGAGTGGTAGACTTCCAAGTTAAGAGAATAAGTTTCTTGGCCACCACCATCCCTAGGTGCAGAGTGACCTGAGTGTTATGCAGAAGATCAGAAGTCTCAGCCGAGCATCCAAGGATGGCCAGCTCATGGTTAGGCTGAATGGCTCTAGAGTAGGCTTTTGGCAAATGTTCAAATATAGCTGACCAAAAATTGTGCAACTCAGGCCTTGTCCACACGAGCCCAGGTATTTTTGAAACCATGAACATATGTTCCCGGTTGTATGTCCTGTCCACACGCAACTGTGCTTTTGGTTGTTTGCAGCGGTTTGCAGTAAGTTGACGTGAGCTCGCAAAAATGGAGGTGACAAAGTGGATTTTTATTATTTCACTTTTTTTTTCTTTTTACATCATCTAAATGCTATTTGTATAGTTTTTCGATGAGAAAAATATAAGGAAACGGTCGTCAGGGCGATCCTCTTGTCAGCTCCAAACTCACCCTCAAACCACAGCTGGTTTTCCACACAGCATCATTTACAGTAACAAGTGAGCTACAGATCAGCTGGGGCTGCTGCCGGTGTGTTTTTAAAATTACAGAACTACTACAGTAGCGCCGCAGTTTCTTATTCCCCACCTTGTTTGATTGAGAGTTTTTCGGGATGATTTTCATTAATGAACAGGCAATAGCCTATGTCACTGTCAGACCGGGTACGACAGGAGGGGGGTCGCACTGCTGTCATGCAGTGATAAAAAAGAGCCTATGCGGAGATGAACGGAACGAGCCGAAAATGTATTTGTGACGTCCGCGGTCGATATAAAGTGGATATGTTTCATTCATCAATGTTTTGACAGACAACACAACAGCCAGTGATAATGAGTTGCGCCGCACCGACAGTCATGTGGCTCAGCAGCCAGGTGATGCACACAGCACAAGAGTCAAGACAGCGCAGCAACATGTACAGGCTGCTGCAGCAGTGCACGTCAAAGGGACACCGCCGAAAATAAAATAAATAGGCTACAGGTAGTTTTGAAATTGTTTTTGCGCATGTTTTCATCCATAAAATGACCAAAAATGAACACTATAAGCGGATTTCTTGATAACGAATTATTTAAACAGCATTTGTATAGGAATGATTCCGTCCCAAGCCTTTTGATCCATAAGCGGTTTCCACTGTATTTTGATTGGTTAAAGAGCCTTCCACACGTGCATTGCGTCACTTGGTAGCGGATTCCACGGTTGCGTGTGTACGGAGTGTTTTTATTACACCACTCGTGTGGACGCGGAGCAAAACTCCGGTTTCAAAAATACCCGGGCTCGTGTGGACAAGGCCTTAGGACAGAACCAGAAAAGATGCGCTAGTGAGCCCTCAGCAATATTACACTTATCACATACAGGGGACACAGATGGAAAAATACGATTTAGATTTGTTTTGGAATAATGCAACTAAGCACTGATTCTTACAGTCAATCATAAAAACACTGTGTCGCACTCTGCTGATCATTAACAAACAAACAACACTTTTCAGGCATTTCTCTTACTTTTTTTTCCCCCAGATAAGTCAATTCCTTTCTGGGTCCCCACAAGATCATCCACTGTACAGGCATCAGGATATTATGGTTACTGTGATTATGTGTATTTACTTCTAACATGCAATAAAGGGAGAAACGCAGCAGTGTCAGTGAGGCAAGTAAAGCTCATTTGTACAGCACTTTTAAAGCAAAAACTGTACCAGTACATACATTCAAAGGTTTCTCATAGAAAACAAGCATCACATTAAAATCAGAGTTCTTAGAGATTTTGACAAGCTGCTGTTTTGAATTATGAAATATTCAGCTTTGTATACTGTGGTCACTGTTGTATTTTAAAACATTTTCTCTTGAACAATTTGCTCATGAGTGGAAAACAGACTTTTGACAGCTGATATGATGTATATCTGAATGTTTAAGATAAGATAAGGTAAGATATGATATGACATGATACAATAATTCTTGTAAATACACTGACAGAGGAAGTTCGAAGCGCTCTGGATAAGGCAGTCTGCAGGTCCAGACCCCTGAGAGGAGAGAAGGGGGGCAGGCTTTCGGGTGGTAGCCTCGTAAACCAGCCTCTCGCGGAAGTGCATTTCATTTCATTCCGAGGGAGAGTCTGGCCTCATCCCCATTCTAAGCGTTTGGACTGAAACCCTCAGAAGGCCGAGCCAATCAGCGTCGCCCGCTGTGATTGACACAGCACGTTGGCCAATCAGGGACCGACTGGTGCAAAGCCCCGTCACTACGCCAACTTGCTGATTGGCTGAATGGGGTTGTCTGTCAACGCTACTACCGAAGATATTAAACTGTCTTTGCTACTACTCCCGCCCAGCTCCCACCCACCCCAAACGCTTGCAGGGGGGATGAGGCCAGACTCTCCCGAGAAATGAAATGAAATGCATTTCTGTGAGAGGCTGGTTTACGAGGCTATTCGGGTGGCGGACTCCCAGCTGAAACGGAACTCCAGCTGGGTGCAGACACACGGGTACTCCCTGTTAGCCCAGCACACCCACTGCACCGCTTTCTGCACCTGCTCCCACCGCTCAGGCCTGAGACAAAAACTAAAAGATGCAGCTGCTTAGAGCCAGGTGACATGTTGGTAAGATACTTAAAAATATGTTATACAATGTATAATTATAAGTAGGGCTGCAACTAACAGTTATTTTCATTATCGATTAATCTGTCTATTATTTAAACGATTAATTGATTAGTTGTTTGGTCCATTAAGTGTTCAAAAATGTTTAAATTGTCAATCAGTCTTTCTCAAACCACAAGATGACGTCCTCAAATGTCTTGTTTTGCCCACAAACCAAAGACATACTCAGTTTATTGTCATGAAGGAACAAAGAAACCAGAAAGATTCACATATAACCCTTGTGCTGCCCAAGTGGGTCAAATGGACCCAGTCATTCATTAGTGGGTCAGACAGACCCAGTCAGGGTGGATTGTGATTTGTAACTGTCATGATTCCCTAGCAGTGGGTCAAAAATACCCCCCTGGTGTGGATAGAATTTTTTTTTTTTAACTCATAACCCACGACTTCTGATGTTCCAGCCTGGGTCAGACAGACCGATTGAGCGTGGATTGAGAATTCTAACCATCATGATTCCCTAGCAGCGGGTCAGAAATACCCCCCCTGATGTGGATAGAAATCTGTAACTCATAACCTGTAACTCCTGATGTTCCAGCCTGGGTCAGACAGACCCAGTCCATATGGATTGAGAATTATTATTCGTCATGTTTCCTTGGCAGGTCAAATAGACCCAGTCAGGGTGGATTGAGATTTTTAACCGTCATGATTCCCTAGCAGCGGGTCAGAAATACCCGCCTGATGTGGATAGAAATCTGTAACTCATAACCTGTGACTCCTGATGTTCCAGCCTGGGTCAGACAGACCCAGTCCGTATGGATTGAGAATTATACCTGGTGCTGCCCTAGCTGGTCAAATAGACCCAGTCAGTGTGGATTGAGAATTTTTAACCGTCATGTTTCCTTGGCAGGTCAAATAGACCCAGTCCGTGTGGATTGAGAATTATACCTGGTGCACCCCAAGCTGGTCAGACAGACCCAGTCTGTATGGATTGAGAATTATACCTGGTGCTGCCCTAGCTGGTCAAATAGACCCAGTCAGTGTGGATTGAGAATTTTTAACCGTCATGTTTCCTTGGCAGGTCAAATAGACCCAGTCAGGGTGGATTGAGATTTTTAACCGTCATGATTCCCTAGCAGCGGGTCAGAAATACCCCCCTGATGTGGATAGAAATCTGTAACTCATAACCTGTGACTCCTGATGTTCCAGCCTGGGTCAGACAGACCCAGTCTGTATGGATTGAGAATTATCCCTGGTGCTGCCCAAGCTGGTCAAATAGACCCAGTCAGTGTGGATTGAGAATTTTTAACCGTCATGTTTCCTTGGCAGGTCAAATAGACCCAGTCCGTGTGGATTGAGAATTATACCTGGTGCACCCCAAGCTGGTCAGACACACCCAGTCTGTATGGATTGAGAATTATACCTGGTGCTGCCCTAGCTGGTCAAATAGACCCAGTCAGTGTGGATTAAGAATTATTATTCGTCATGTTTCCTTGGCAGGTCAAATAGACCCAGTCAGGGTGGATTGAGATTTTTAACCATCATGATTCCCTAGCAGCGGGTCAGAAATACCCCCCTGATGTGGATAGAAATCTGTAACTCATAACCTGTGACTCCTGATGTTCCAGCCTGGGTCAGACAGACCCAGTCCGTATGGATTGAGAATTATCCCTGGTGCTGCCCAAGCTGGTCAAATAGACCCAGTCAGTGTGGATTGAGAATTTTTAACCGTCATGTTTCCTTGGCAGGTCAAATAGACCCAGTCCGTGTGGATTGAGAATTATACCTGGTGCACCCCAAGCTGGTCAGACAGACCCAGTCTGTATGGATTGAGAATTATACCTGGTGCTGCCCTAGCTGGTCAAATAGACCCAGTCAGTGTGGATTGAGAATTTTTAACCGTCATGTTTCCTTGGCAGGTCAAATAGACCCAGTCAGGGTGGATTGAGATTTTTAACCGTCATGATTCCCTAGCAGCGGGTCAGAAATAGCCCCCTGATGTGGATAGAAATCTGTAACTCATAACCTGTGACTCCTGATGTTCCAGCCTGGGTCAGACAGACCCAGTCCGTATGGATTGAGAATTATCCCTGGTGCTGCCCAAGCTGGTCAAATAGACCCAGTCAGTGTGGATTGAGAATTTTTAACCGTCATGTTTCCTTGGCAGGTCAAATAGACCCAGTCCGTGTGGATTGAGAATTATACCTGGTGCACCCCAAGCTGGTCAGACAGACCCAGTCTGTATGGATTGAGAATTATACCTGGTGCTGCCCTAGCTGGTCAAATAGACCCAGTCAGTGTGGATTGAGAATTTTTAACCGTCATGTTTCCTTGGCAGGTCAAATAGACCCAGTCAGGGTGGATTGAGATTTTTAACCGTCATGATTCCCTAGCAGCGGGTCAGAAATACCCCCCTGATGTGGATAGAAATCTGTAACTCATAACCTGTGACTCCTGATGTTCCAGCCTGGGTCAGACAGACCCAGTCCGTATGGATTGAGAATTATCCCTGGTGCTGCCCAAGCTGGTCAAATAGACCCAGTCAGTGTGGATTGAGAATTTTTAACCGTCATGTTTCCTTGGCAGGTCAAATAGACCCAGCCAGTGTGGATTGAGAATTATGGTGCTGCCCTAGCTGGTCAAATAGACCCAGTCAGTGTGGATTGAGAATTTTTATTCATCATGTTTCCTTGGCAGGTCAAATAGACCCAGTCAGTGTGGATTGAGATTTTTAACCGTCATAATTCCCCAGCAGCGGGTCAGAAATACCCGCCTGATGTGGATAGAAATCTGTAACTCATAACCCACGACTCCTGATGTTCCAGCCTGGGTCAGACAGACCCAGTCCGTATGGATTGAGATTTTGTAACTGTCATGATTCCAAAGCAACGGGTCAGAAATACCCCCTGGTGTGGATAGAAATTTTTGGCATGACTCCTGATCTACCAGCCTGGGTCAGACAGACCCAGTCAGGGTGGACTGAGATTTTTAACCATCATGATTCCCTATCAGCGGGTCAGAAATACCCCCTGGTGTGGTAAAAATCTGTAACTCATATCCCACGACTCCTGATGTTCCAGCCTGGGTCAGACAGACCCAGTGAGCATGGATTGAGATTTTGAAACCATCATGATTCCCTAGCAGCAGGTCAGAAATACCCCCTGGTGTGGATAGAAATTTTTAGCATGACTCCTGATGTTCCAGCCTGGGTCAGACAGACCCAGTGAGCATGGATTGAGATTTTGTAACCGTCATGATTCCCTAGCAGCGGGTCAGAAATACCCCCTGGTGTGGATAGAAATTTTTAGCATGACTCCTGATGTTCCAGCCTGGGTCAGACAGACCCAGTCAGGGTGGACTGAGATTTTGAAACCGTCATGATTCCTTAGCAGCAGGTCAGATATACCCCCTGGTGTGGATAGAAATTTTTAGCATGACTCCTGATCTACCAGCCTGGGTCAGACAGACCCAGTGAGCATGGATTGAGATTTTGTAACCGACATGGTTCCCTAGCAGCGGGTCAGAAATACCCCCTGGTGTGGATAGAAATTTTTAGCATGACTCCTGATCTACCAGCCTGGGTCAGACAGACCCAGTCAGGGTGGACTTAGATTTTGTAACCGTCATGGTTCCCTAGCAGCGGGTCAGATACACCCAGTCTGTATGGATTGAGAATTATACCTGGTGCTGCCCTAGCTGGTCAAATAGACCCAGTCAGTATGGATTGAGATTTTGTAACCGTCACGATTCCCTAGCAGCGGGGTCAGAAATACCCCCCTGGTGTGGATAGAAATTTGTAACTCATAACCAGTGTTGAGACTAACGCCGTTAGAATAAACGCGATTACGTAACGCTGTTACATTCCTCTGTAATTTGTAATCTAATTAATTACTTTATCCAGCGTTACTAACGCCGTTTCCGTTACTAACATGACTTGTGTTGCCGTTACTAAAATCGGGGCCCCAGCGCGATCATGGTAAAAAAAAAAAAAAGCCTGCAGCCAGCATGAGTTCTAGGCTATTGTTTTTTCTTTTCTTCCTTTCCTCCTCCTCACTTCATAAGCGGGCTGCAGAGTAGAGAGCACACTAGTACAACACGGTTTCGATAAATACCAAGGATAAGACAGGTCATGTTTTGCGGATATGGAACAAGGAAGTAACTGACTTGACTTATAGCTGCGTGACATCATTGATGAATCCTTGTAGGAGTTTATTTTACACACAAACCGACGTAGCTTCTGTGCGGCGCACACACACAACTTTCGACCGGTAAAAACAAAGTGATAGACAGAGAAGAAATGGCGAGTACAGAAGAGGAGGATAAAGTGGGAAAGTCGGCGTTTAGCAAGTGGAAATATAAACACTACTTCACCATCGTTGAGAGAAAGGGGAAGAACTTGTATTTGAAGTGCACGTTATGCCCGGGAGGAAAGCGTTTGTCCACATCGGCCAAACTCAAATCTAATGAAGCATCTGACCACAACACATGCAGCAACAAAACTAGTGGCAAAAAACACCGACGACAGCAATAATACATCAGTAGCTAGCTCCAGCAAAGAAGGGCATGACGGGGCCACGGCAGCTAAGCAGCAAAAGCTGGATTTTGATCTCCCACAAAAACCTGCTGTCACACAGCGTGAACTGAATGGGCTGATCGGCAGGTATGTCGTTGAAAACATGTTGCCCATAAAAACAGTTGAGTCAGACTCCTTCAAAGCCATCATTAAAAAAATACCCGTCAGAGAAAATGTCAAAATTCCATGCAGAAAGACCTTCTCTAAATATCTGGATGACGAGTATGCCAATATGCACAGAGAGCTACTGAAGGCTTTTGAAGAGATAGAATATGTGTCTACGACTGCAGATATTTGGACTGCACATAACAAAAGTTATCTTGGTGTAACTGCCCACTGGATCCATCCACCTAGCCTGAAAAGAAAAAAAGCTGCCCTGGCATGCAGAAGATTTATGGGCCGTCATACATATGACATTATAGTAACCGAACTAGACGATATTCATTCTTCATTTGGCATTTCACACAAAATAACAGCTACAGTCACAGACAATGGTTCCAATTTTGTGAAGGCATTTAAAGTCTACCAGCCCATTGTTGAGGATGACGAGTCTGAAGATGATGAAGACGGTGCAGATGATGCTGTGTCTTTTGTGGATGTTGATAATGTCTTACAAAACAGAGGTGATGATGTTGATGATGCTGTGATGGTGACATTGCCACCACATCACAGGTGTGCATCGCACACATTAAATCTGGTTTCATGTACTGATGTTGAGAAGTGGCTACAGTCATCAGATGTGAAATCTACCTACAGAAGTGCAACAGCAAAATGCACAGCGTTGTGGAACAAGGCTAGTCAAGAAGCACAGTGGCTGCGGAGACCGTTGATGAAGTCCTCAAGAAGAAGCTGCTTGTTCCTTGTTCGACCAGATGGAACTCATTCTATGATGCTGTAGCTCGAATCTGCGAGATCCCCATCACCGAGCTGACCACGCTCTCCTCCAAGTTTGGAGTGAAAGCAATCACAGAGCGGGAGCTTCTGCTCCTCAAGGAATACTGCAAAGTTATGAAACCACTGACAGTAGCCTTAGACAAACTTCAGGGTGAAGACAGGTGCTTCCATGGCACACTCCTACCCACGCTGGAGTCAATGATCTCCCAAACCCTGGACCCTGAAAACACGGGGGGCCTGCAAATCCTTGTCCACCTTCCAGCGGCAGTTGTCATGGTAAGAAATAGCCTACTAACTTTAAATATGTTCTTACATTTTGAAAAAAGCTACATCAAATGGATTTTTAGCATATAATAGAGTGTGTGTGTGTGTGTGTGTGTGTGTGTGTGTGTGTGTGTGTGTGTGTGTGTGTGAGAGAGAGAGAGAGAGAGAGAGTGAGTGTGAATGTGCACTATGCACACTCACATGTGTGTTAGTCAGTGTAATAATGTCATTTGAATCATGTTTAATTTCAGGCAATGAAAACCAGATTTGCAGAGATTCTGGAAAGCGAGAGTGCCATACTAGCTGCTGTGACGCTGCCCAGGTTTAAACTATGTTGGCTGCGGACAGAGGACAGAAGGGACAAGGCCAAGGCAAGTCTGCTGGCAGAGTGCCGTAAAGTCCAAGATGAAGTCCTGCTTCAAGGTACCAGCACATCAACACACGACCTCAGCACTGCCACTGACTCTGCCAAAGAGGATGAGGACGATGCGTTCTACTGCTTTGTAGAGGAGGATGATACCACTGATACTGCCGAATCCCAAATTTTGGATTATGTCAAATCGACGGGTAAAGGCATGGCGGATCTGAATAGATTTCCTCTGATAAAGCACCTCTCACTAAAATACAATGCAGCAACTCCGTCCAGTGCCCCCGTAGAGCGTCTGTTTAGCCTAGGGAAGCTGGTCTTTACTCCAAAGAGAAACAGGTTGTCAGACCAGAAGTTTGAAAAGCTTGTGCTTCTAAGGTACAATCACATAAATTAATGAGTAGAATGGTTAGATCACTGGGTTGCCTGGATAGATGAAGGAATACATAAGTGTGCATGGATGCAAAGATGAATGTCTAGTTGCTAAAATTTGAGTTTACATTTTCAGTACTACAAATACCTCATATTTAGTTTCACTGTACTTTTTGTACATGCATGAAAAACTTGTAAGAGGCTTCAGTATGTCTACCAGACAGTTTGATTTTTTTTTTATTATTATTATTTATGCTAGTGTTAACAGCACTTTATTTTGATTAATGGTTTACTTTGCTTAAAGAAAATACTTGAAGGAGGCTACTGTATGTCTACCAGATCAGTTGTCTGAAATTGCAAGACAAATTTTTCTTTCATTTGCACTAGTGTTAAAAGCATTGCAGGCCAATATGCCTATTGGTTCTAAATGCACCATTTGTATTTTTGTTCATGAAGGAACACCTTGAAGTAGGCTGTACTATGTCTAGCATACACCAGCTAACAGTTATTGTTCTGATAAAGTGCTGATTTGTTTAATTTATGCTAGTATTTAAATCACTTTATGTTGTCTAACTGTTTAGTTTTGTGCAAAGAAAGTACTTGAAGTAGGCTACTCACTGTATGTATAGAAGACAGTTGTCTGAACATGTAAGCCTTTTTGTTTCTTCTTTAATTTGCACTGTTTGCACTGAAACATAATATTTTCAGATGTGGGTCAGAGACTAAATACCTTTTGGGGTCCTTGACAGCCAGGTGAAAAGATTGAGCACCACTGACTTAGAACCATACTGTATGTGTTTAGAAAACAGTCAGGATTTAGTAGACATTTCTACTGTAGCTACATTTGATATCAGGTCTGAAAGGGCCAGTTGCTGATGTGTCAGTTGCTGATGTGTCAGTTTCAATAAATATTATGTTGATGAATAAATTGAATTATTGAAGTTCATATCCCCCCCCCATGGCAAAGGATATTTGTTTAAGGTTAATTATCTCTCTATGCTGTTCTACTCTATGAAACTGGCGTATGAAACATGCTTCTAAAAAGCCGAATTCTTTGACATATTACTTTGTTTTAGTAACGCAAAAATTACTTTTCCTAGTAATTAGTTACTTTTATAATAGAGTAATTGAGTTACTAACTCAATTACTTTTTTAAGAAGTAATTTGTAATTGTAATTAGTTACTTTTTCAAAGTAATTTGCCCATCACTGATCGTATCCTACAGTTTTTATCCAATGAGGAGAGAGAACGGCATGCAGGGCTGTGTGTGCAGCCAAGGGACGCCGTGAATGTGGCGACGTAGGGACAAGGACTGTTATGGTGCGTTCAAGGAAACTCGTAGACTCGTGTTTTTCCGTCCTGTGAAGTTGTATCAGTTTGATCTGGTAGGAGTTCACAGGTCGGAAGTTACGAGTGGCCGTTATAGTGACTTTCACAGGTAAAACAGGTCGGAAAAACACGAGTGGGTTGCCTGGAACGCTACAAAGTCGTAAGTTGTGACTTGAAGCTGTAATTTACGATTTCAAAAGCCTACCTGGAACGCAGCATTAGCGAAAACGACCGGATCACTCACTTCTGCTTTAACTCTGTCTATTTTGACAAAACAAAATCAAACTCAAATAGTAAAGATAAATCATTTAGAATAAAAACGATGGGGATCAGTGATTGGTCTTTAGGCATGCACATTCACAGTTCATCCACGTCTGTGTGGCTGCTGATTGGTCCACTGAACGTGTTGCTGCTGCTCTGTCCCACCCACTGAACAGTCCACCCAGAGAGCTACATTAACACTCATTCACTGAGAAATACTGGCGACTCCCTTCAAGAAAAGTAGTTAAGGTCTGTCCAAAAAGTCGCTAGATATGACGCGAGTCGCTTAAAAAAAAAAACGCTAAAGGGTTCTGAAAAGTAGCTAATTCTAGCGACAAAGTCACCAAGTTGGCAACACTGGTCGATACTACTGCAAAAACATCCTCATCATCCTGATAACATGAAAATAGAATATATCAATTATTTAGTAAAAGTCACAGTATGTTGCTAACACACACGTGCACATATATTTTGATATACTGAGCAGTAATGAAGCTAACTGCTGTGTTTACATTTACACAGCAGTGGTTGCAGTGACAAGACAGTTTGCAGCTTCATCACTTGTCACTACATGTTTATTAATGACCTGTTGCTGCACTAGCACTTACCACAGCGATTGTTTTTTCCTTTTGCCCTCCCTCCTCTCTTTGCATTTCACATCAGATTAAAACACCTGTAGGTTCAAAATGCTGCTCCATTTCGTATCATACTTACCAAAGTCTTGATTCACTGAAATCCCTATTTGTAGGTTTTTGTAGGTGTTGCTTTTAATATCTTGTCTCATCTTGTTTATGAAAAATGATATGAAGTGAATGTCACCCACTGAATTATTTTTAATTGTAACACATAAAATCGTTAATGAATTTATGACACTGTAATACTATGATGTTTTTTAGTTGAAATGTTTTTCTAAAAAAATCTCTTCACCAGAAAGCTGATGGATCAGTCCAGATTCAGTGTTGACATGCAACAGGAAGTGATGGATGCTCTGAAAGGTATTCATACAAAGAAGAATTGCTTATGTTTTTTATGTCAGTAATTGTATCGATAGGAGCCTTATCTCTCATATCTGTGACTTGTGTTTTTTTTCCTTAATGCAGAAATACCAGCCTTATGGTGCGTTCCAGGCAACCCGTAACTCGTATTTTTCCGACCTGTTCCTATGGTTACCCGTTAGAACGTACAGTCAAACTCGTAACTTCCCACCTGTGAACTCGTACTAGATCGATCTACTCCCAGTTCCCAGTTCGTAACTCGTAACTTGCCTGGAACGCTACAAACTCGTAACTGGTGACTTGAAGTCGTGACTTACGGGTTAAAAAGCCTGCCTGGAACGCACCATTAGTCAAGTGTGTCAGAGATCTTATTACAACCATGAATAGGTATTCTAGAATGCGCTTCAACTGGGAGCAGCAAAGTCTGGTAGCTCTGAGTTTCTTACCCTGTTTTTGTTGTATTTTATCATATTTTTTTTCAATTACTGATGGATATTTCTTCTGTGAAGAGAAGAGTTTTCTCAAGTGAAGAGCTTTTTTCGTTGAAGTGGAGAAAATCTGGGGTGTATCACACTATTCCGGCTGAGTTGAAGAGGCGTTTTCGTGGTTGCCGTGCTGGTGCAGGTTTAAAGGCAAGGAAGTGGAGATACAAGCCCATTCTGCCGTCTGTCATCATGGGGAATGTCAACTCTCTGACCAACAAGAGTGATGAGCTGGAGATATTGGTGAAGACTCAGAAAGTTTACCGTGAGTGCAGCCTGATGTGTTTTACTGAGACCTGGTTGAATCAAAACATCTCTGACTCCATTGTGGATGTACCTGGCTTCACTCTCATACGGTCAGACAGAGATGCTAAGGCAAGTGGCAAGAAAAAAGGAGGAGGTCTGGCCTTATTTGTGAACCAGAGATGGTGTAATCCTGCACATATTACTGTCAAAGAGAAGATGTGTTGTCCAGATATTGAATTATTGGCTGTTGGAATGCGGCCATATTATGTACCAAGAGAATTCAGTCATATCATAACAATACTTGTGTACATCCCTCCCAAGGCAACAGCTGATGTTCCATGTGAAATACTGCATGAAATGGTTGCTAGGATACAGACAAAACATCCTGAAAATCCAGAAAAAACAAAACCCTTGACTTGCTGTATGCCAATGTAAAAGAAGCTTACAGAGCCACTGCCTTGCCACCACTGGGCAGGTCAGATCACAACCTGGGGCCTCATTTATCAAAGAGCGTGTAAAAGTCCTCTTAAATTTTCAGTACGACGGAAAGGTAAAATGTGCGTACGACCAAAAAATATACACTCTTTTCAGATCTATCAAACTCCGCGTACACACGGCTGCACGGTATTTCCCTTGATAGATCACACCGGACCTGAGAAAAGCGTGGATGAGAACACGCCTCATACCCAGCCCCCTAAACGGCCCCACGCAACCATATGTGGTCAATGCAAATCAGTTACGTGCATATTAAGTAGCCATGTGCACTCTGGAAACGTGTGGAATGACGTCAGTGGAAGACGGTGAAGACAACAGACGGACGGAGAGCGGAGAAAGAAGCGGAATTTCTCTGAAAGCGAGATACACGGTAACACGGCAATATCAGTCAGAAACATCATCTTGCATTGAAAGGCTACAATAAAAACAAAAAACTCCCAAATCTAAATGAAACAGAACAGAAAGAAGAAGAATCATATTTATTCTGCCCCTTATTTTAGATTATGTCATAATAATTTAAAGCAGGGTTTCCACTGCCAGTCAGTACTTTGCACCCCTTTCCACTAACCCCCAACTTCCGTTCACTGGAAGACTTTGATTTTCATTTGTGCATACCGTAGCTATATATTTAAAAAAAAACAAAAAAACATTGAAGTCCACCAGTCTGTGACTTTTCCTAAAATGATGTTGGGCAGCACCCAGTTTTGTTAAATACAATAAATATTATTCACACAAAAAATATCGATCATGTTTTCTCATTTGCTTTGATTTGCGCCGACATTATTGGGCTTGCTGCTTGCTTGTGTGTGTCCAGTCTGGCTACGTAACACACGCACGTCGCAGAAATTATTTTCCAGACTGGACAGACGGGTTGTGGAAGAGGTGTAGCCTACATGCAGGGTGAAAATATCAATATGATATCAAAAGAAAACGAAATTCGTTTTATAAAGCCAGTATTTAGGAGCAAACTAGTGTAAATGCACAGGGGAAAAATCTGAGTCGCTGTGCTTTTCATGTAAAGTGCCGACGTCAACACGTGTGCAGTGGTGGTGGTGGTGGTGGTGGGGGGGGGGGGGGTCCATCATCACCACCACTACTTCAAACAGTGTCCGCGCTCCTCTCTCCCTCGCATACTGCAGTTCTCTGACTCTGCAGCGGCGTCGCCAATTCCTCTTGTTCTTCAAAAAGCGTGTAAATGCCGGTACGCCATGGTCGGACTGGTCGTAAATTTTTGCTCTTACTCCCGACAAGTTTTGGTTTGATAGATCCCAAATTAGGCGGAGAAAAGTGCGTACGCACAAAATGGGGGAAAGAGCGTGTGAAAAAGCGTGTATCCACAATGATAAATGAGGCCCCTGGTTTGTCTGCAGACCTGTTACAAACCCTGTGTGCAGAGGGAACCTGCAACTACACTCACAGTAAGGAAGTGGACACCTGAGGCTACTGAGGCTCTGAGGGACTGCTTTGAGTCTACAGACTGGAATGTTCTGCTACACTCGCAGACACCTAACAACACATCCACTGACATTGATGAGATGGCAGAGTGTGTCACTGACTATATAAACTTCTGCAGGGATGTGGTGTTGCCGGTCAGAACAGTTCGTTGCTTCACTAACAATAAACCGTGGATCACAAGTGACATCAAAAGCTTCCTAAATAAGAAGGAGGCTTTTAAGATTGGTGACTCAGTCTTGATTAAGACGGCACAGCAGGAACTGAAAGTGAGACTAAGGCAAGCAAAGAGAGACTACAAGAAAAAGCTGGAGAGCAAACTACAAAATAATAACATCAGGGAGGTCTGGAGAGGAATGAGGACCATCACTGGATACAAGGAGAGAAATAGGCAGCCTGAGGGAGATGTTGACCTGGCAAATGAGTTTAACCAGTTTTACAACAGGTTTAATATAGCCTCTTCTCCCTCACCATCACCACTTGGCGGTCCTGCTCCATCTGGCGGTCCTGTTTCCGGCGGTCCTGCTCTACCTGGCGGTCCTGCTCCTCCTGGCGGTCCTGCTTCCGACGGTCCTGCTCCTCCTGGCGGTCCTGCTCTACCTGGCGGTCCTGCTCCATCCGGCGGTCCTGCTTCCGGCGGTCCTGCTCCTCCTGGCGGTCCTGCTCTACCTGGCGGCCCTGCTCCATCCGGCGGTCCTGCTCCATCCGGTGGTCCTGCTCCAGCCGGCGGTCTTGCTCCTCCTGGCGGTCCTGCTTCCGGCGGTCCTGCTCCATCCGGTGGTCCTTCTCCAGCCGGCGGTCCTGCTCCATCCGGCGGTCCTTCTCCAGCCGGCGGTCCTGCTCTACCTGGCGGTCCTGCTCTACCTGGCGGTACTGCTCCATCCGGCGGTCCTGCTCTACCTGTCGGTCCTGCTCCATCCGGCGGTCCTGCTTCCGGTGGTCCTGCTCCTCCTGGCGGTCCTGCTCCACCTGGCGGTCCTGCTCCATATGGCGGTGACACTCTACTCTCCCTGGAGGAAGTGTCGGCAGAACTGAGGAGACTGTGTCCTGGCAAGTCGGCTGGCCCTGATGGTGTTTCAGCTAGACTCCTTAAGGACTGTGCTGCCCAGCTGGCTCTGCCTCTCCGTACCATCTTCAACCTGAGCCTGCAGTCATGTAGGATCCCTCTTCTCTGAAAGACCTCGTGCCTGGTGCCGGTTCCGAAAGTGGCGAGGCCAGCAGGAATCAGTGACTACAGACCAGTAGCCCTGACTTCTCATATTATGAAGACTCTGGAGAGACTACTACTTCGCCACCTTCGACCTCAAGTACAGCATTCTGTGGACCCCTTGCAGTTTGCATACCGGGAGAACATTGGGGTGGACGATGCAATCATCTACATGTTGCATCGGATTTACTCTTACCTGGATGAACCTGGGCGATATGTGAGACTGCTGTTTCTAGACTTTTCCAGTGCCTTTGACACAATTCAACCTAGTATTCTGAGAGGAAAGCTGGAGAAGATGGGTGTAGATCCAACCATCATCTTGTGGGTCTATAACTATCTTACAGAGCGGCCACAGTATGTGAGGCTGGGGAATTGCATGTCAGACACAGTGGTGAGCAGTGTAGGAGTACCACAAGGTACTGTGCTCTCACCTTACCTCTTCACACTTTTCACTGCAGATTTCACATCCACATCTGAATCTTGCCATGTTCAGAAGTACTCTGACGACACGGCCATAGTGGCATGTGTGAAGAAGGGACAGGAAGATGAATACAGGGACCTGGTGGGGGCGTTCACAGACTGGTGCAACAAGAACAACTTGTTGCTTAATACATCAAAGACCAAAGAAATGATTATTGACTTTGGCAGGTCGAAAAGATCCTTACGGCCTGTGACTGTGGATGGGGTGGACATTGAGAGGGTTCAGTCATACAAGTACCTTGGAGTACACCTTGATGACAGGCTGGACTGGTCTGTACACACAAATTATGTGTACAAAAAGACACAAAGCAGGCTCTTCTTTTTAAGAAGACTCAGGTCTTTTGATGTATGTAATGTAATGCTGCGTATGTTTTATCAGTCTGTCATTGCAAGTGTTACATTCTTTGCTATTGTCTGCTGGGGTAACAACATCAAGGTCAGGGACAGGAACAGACTAGACAGGCTCATCAAAAAATGTAGCTCTGTGATGGGGGAGGGAGCGGAGCTGGTAGAGGCTGTGGTTAAGTGGAGGATGGGGTGTAAGTTGAAGACCATCCTGGGTGACCCCCAACACCCTCTACACAAAACCCTCTCAGGTCAGAGGAGCAGCCGAAGCAAAAGGCTCATCTCCCTGACCTGCAGAACTGAAAGATTTAAGAGATCATTTGTTCCTGCTGCAATCGTTTTATATAACACTTGTTAAAATGTTTTTTGTGTTCATCTTTTTTTGTCATTGTTGTGTGAGCTACTGGACTAACTTGAATTTCCCTGCTAGGGATGAATAAAGTATTCTCTATCTCTATCTATCTATCTCTATGAAGAGAATGCCACCTGTCATGGACACTGACAGTACAAGTTCTGGTTCTTCCAGTCCAGCTCCAGAAATGGTATGTTTTGCATTTATACACGTTTTGTAAATACTGCCTTTTTATTACAGGAAACATTTAATCCAAAATTGTTGTAAACTACTTGACTGTTAGCAGTTTTGTCTCTGTAGTCTCGACCCACATTTTGCACGTACTGTATTTCTGTCAGGACCACTATGTCTAAATAATATTTATTTACTTGCACAAGTTTAATTTGGCGGTATGGTACTGTTCTGGGACCCCCTGCTCTTCCACGCGCTTGCGTGGAAAGCCTGAGGCAGGAAGAGCACCTCCCTGCCCTTCACGAGCCATCATGAACAGCATAAGCAGGGAGCGCAGCAGCAAAGAAAACCCAGACAGAGCAGAGCAACAAGATACAATGACAGGAGGAGCTGGGGTGGAGGTGGGTTGCAAAAAAGCCGGCAGAGGAAGCAGCAGCAGCAAGGGAGGTGACGTCGGGCTAGAGCAGTTTAAATAGCGCGCTCTGAATACAATTCCCCAATAGGAAGCAGCCACGGGGAGTCAGCTGAGCCATCAGCTGATCTGCACAGGTGATGACAGTTACGCTGTGCTGATTAAGAGCTTGACGTCATGGCCTGCCAGAACTAACGCTACGCTTAATTTGATAGAAACAGTTTTTTCCATTTCAGTATGCAGTTGTTCAGAAATTATACTTTAATTCATTGATTGACCACTTGCAGAAATGACAACTTAACTAATATTTGGCATTCAATAGTTCGGCTTTGTCTTTTAAGAAATGCATTCCAGCAACGTATTCCTAGTACCATTTCTAATAATAGAGGGTATGCGTTTACTAGGGCTGCCCCCGACCAAAGATTTTGTTGGTCGACCAGTAGTCGTCACTTATGGCGATTAGTCGACCTCCTCACCCACACCCGGTCCCGTGAACACATCACTCCTGTCCTCCACTCTCTCCACTGGCTCCCCATCAAACAGCGCATCAACTTCAAGATACTCCTCCTCACCTTCAAAGCCCTCCACCACCTGCCCCCCCCCTACCTGTCTGACCTCCTCATTCCCCACCGCCCCACCCGTGCCCTCCGATCCTCCTCCACTCTCTCCCTGACAACACCCATATCTAAACTCAAATCCTTCGGCGACCGAGCCTTCTCCCGTACTGCACCCCGACTCTGGAACTCTCTCCCCCCATCTGTCCGCGACTCACCCTCACTCCCCACATTCAAGTCCCGGTTAAAAACATAGGCTACCTCTTCTCCCAAGCCTACGACCTCCCCTACCCATAGCCGGTCTCTCCATCACCTCGCTCATTAATGTGTCACTGTGTAGCTACTGTCTCTCCCTCGTCTCCCCCTGTTTCTTTTGTGTCTTTGTAAGCGTCTTTGGGTTATTGAAAAGCGCTATATAAATTAAATGAATTATTATTATTTATTATTAATCGACCCCCCACCTTGAGGGGGAAAAAAAAAAATAAATAAATAATTTTTTCTTTTTTTTTTTTTGCCCGTGGTCAGGTTGAGAATTAATTAATTAATGCTCGTGACTCTGGCCGTGTTGGGTCCGAGATTCAACAACAAGCCGGTCGGGTTTCACCGTTATTACCGGCAGAATGCCCGTTTATCACCAATAAACACAGTAGATGAGGGGCTCAGACAGCACCCGCTAATGGTGACAGCGGTGATACGAGAGAGACTGCCGTGCCGTGTAAAAAAACAACAACAAAAAAAGTGTCACGTCACGACTTCCTGTATCTGGCCCTTCAAAATAAAAGCCCCATAACCTTTCATATACAGTTCAGTCATTGATGTTGGCTTAATTTTGACAAGACAACGCCCCGTTCGATCGGACTGAGTGGCAAAACAAGCGTCCCTCAACATGCTGGCGGATAGCGGTGGACTCATAAACTGGATAAAATATCTTATATCAAAACAAATTGATGTCAAAAGGAATCGACAACCAGCTCCCCAAAACCGTCTGCTCCACTGACACGTCCTGTAACACAGTGTGACCGTGGTACGGCAGAGTGACTGACAGGCTCACTGTTACTGTGCAGAGGGACGAGATTACAGCTGTTACTGTCGTCCTGACAGTGACTCCCGACACTAAAACACGAGCTGCTTTTATTCTGAAAAACTCTGACCAGTCAAACTGTAGGATGTGTTAGAGGACTAATTTATCTGTCTAAACATCATAACTACAGAGCCAGTCTATTGACGAGCCTTGCCACTCTCCATTAGCCCCATTGTATCGAACCTGGTTGCAGTTCCACCAGAATTCCACTAGGAGTGCTCGCGGGCGAGTGCAGAATGAATGGGGCCCTATGGAGCTAGAAGGCTAAGGCCTAGTCCACACGAACACGGGTATTTTTGAAACCGAACTTTTCTGGACCCCGGTTAAAAAAAAATTCGCGTCCACACCACCGGTGTGATAAAAAATAACTCCGTCCACATGAAACCGCAAATCCGTCTTCATGTGCATTCCAAAGCAGTAGGTGGTGATATCACTCCTAACAGGAAAGCAGCTATAACCTGTACAGAGAGAGTGGAGGCTCAAACAGCTCAAACTGACCGGCACCGCGAGTCCGCGCTACTAACACACCCCGCCCGTAATCTCTTGTTTATGACAGATACGAAAATACACAAATACACACATCGTAACGACAATCCATCGATCCACTGATTGATTCTGAAAGGCTTCATTTAAAACAAATGTACAGGACGGAAGGAAGCAACACAGTGGGGAAGTGACCGCAATTTACAATTTGATAAAAGCCTATTTTAGCCATATCAGCATGGTGGGGTCCGCCCGCTATTCCGACATGTCTCTATTTAGACATCCCGCTATTAGACGACATCCCTCTATCTAGACATGCCGGTAGTCCGACACTTTTTGATACCGCTATTCCGATTTTTTTTTTTTTTTTTTTTTTTTTTTTTTACAGCTGCGATACCCAGGCGCGTCTCTCTCTCTTTTCTTTTCAGCATGCCTGTCACCGGTTTGATGAGGGAGTGATGTTCTTAATTTCAACAACTCAACTATCAAGTCGCAAACAAAACTAACACACATGATAAACAAACAGAACTATGCTGCAGTTTGTTTGTCAAGTTAACCTGTCACCTTCAGCACCACGGACAGCGGAGAGCTGCGTCTGGGCTCTGGGCTCAGGGCCTGGGGCCTCATTTATCAAAACTGTAAGTAAGCAGTGTAAAACTGCTGCTACTAAATGTTTTGCTTAGGCCTACGGAGAAAAGACACCCAAAATATTTACACCTTTTTCAGATCTATCAAACTGTGCATGCACAACTCTCCGCAATTTCTCTTTGATAAATCAAACTGGTTACAAGAATGGTGTGCAGTTGTGCACGTGAACACACCTCTGCCCCCGGAATGCGTAGACACAATGGTCAGCACGTGCATATTAATTAGCCATGTGCTCTCTGTGGAGCAGCAACAAAGTTATTCTCTCTTCAGCTGACTTCAGTGACAGAATAATAACAGTCTCAGTAGCTGCAGATCAGGGGTGCTGCTGCCGGTGTGTTTTTAAACTTGGAGGGTTTGTTTTTTCTTCTCTCTTATAGGCCTATGTATTTGTGTATGAGAAACAGTGTCTCAGATGAAGAAAAAAAATCAGGACAGGTCTGACTATAATGTAGCCTAATCAATCAATGTCGGAAAAGCGGAATGTTTGAAAAATAGTAAAGTGCCCCTACTCCGACAATGAAAAAAAGAATCTCGGAATAGTGGGACGCTTGAAAAATAAAATTAGAAGTCAATGTCGAAATAGCGGCATGTCGGAATAGCAGCATGTAACCACATATGGTGACCACGCGGTTTTGTATTAGTGTCCGCATGTTTAGTGATTATTGATATTCACAGGAGCGTCTGAGTGGTCAGCGCATGGTCAGCGTCGAGAACTTGACGTGCTAGCAACAGTAACTAGGGAGGGCAGGGATTTCTGAAAAATGTCCGGTTTTCCTGTCCACACGTGAAGCTGAAACCGGAGTTTTCGAAAAAGTTCACCCTGGACTCCGGTTACAAAAAACCGTGTAGAGAAACACACGGTTTCAAAAATACCCGGGTTCGTATGGACGGGGCCTAAATTTGTCCCTTTCACCTGGTAATAGTCAAAAAATCGCAAATATTGTTGTAGTTTCTGCAAGATCAATATGGATTATAGGTTAAAAGTGAAATTGTTGAGAAGTTTTGTCCTTTCGATTTCCTACAGGTTGGGCTGTTGTTGCCCATAAAACGCTAGCATTCTGCTAATGCATGCTGATTGGTCAGTGACGGACTTGCGACTATTTACGACCAGAGATCCCACCTGATGACACAGTAGCTGTAAAACGGGCGAAAAGCTGTTTTATTTCTTTCTGTACCGCTGTTATTATGCACTTTTATTAACTTTTAATATTTTTTCAAGCGAGAAAGTAACTGTTTAGTCTCCCAATATGCGGTCAGTTTATCCAAGTGACGGCTGTTTAGAAGTCTGCTCCGATGTTTTCGGAGAAGTGAAGCTGCACCTGTGGAGCAATGACCGGGACATCACAGCGGCAGCAGCCGGTCTGCTGACGTGCTCGGTCGGCGTACCTCTGTCGTCGATCCCGGCGGAGAAAACGGTCGTTAATTAACTTACCCGTAGGTTTTTAGAGGTTTACCACCGGCTGGTTAAATTCTTTTTAGGAGATAAATGTTGGTCTCATTGATGAAATCTAACAATTGTAGCAGTAGCATTAGTTTATTGTTTGAATGAAAAGTGAAGCTTCATTTGTGTATTGGACAGAGAGCAGTGCTGCCTGGGGGCTCTGTAGCCTCCTACGTTCACCACATTTACATAAATAAATAAATGTTTTACAATGAACCGATCGCCTGCATTAAATGTTTTTAAAAAAAAAATATTATTATGTTATGTTATAGGTTATAACATGGTTACGGTCCGCGGTTCTGTAGACGGGCTGGACGGGCTGTCATCGTGCTCTGAGGTGACTCAGAAATTACCGTAAAGCAGCAACTCTTGTCTGTGACGTCATCATGTTTTTTTGAACAGCTTTTTAGAACAGAAAAGTGAACTTAAAAAATCCAATATTCAGCCAAGTGCATTTTATTGCTTCCCCCTTTTGATAATAATATTTAAATTACTTGACAAAAAATTATTTCCAGAGAAAAGTGGATTTTTAGGGGTGTATCCCCATTGACTCCCATTCATTCTGCACTCGCCTGCGAGCGCCCCCACATGGACAGAGACGTGTTCCGAAAACCTGGAAGTAGGACGAGAGTGGCACTTCTCCTCAATATTAGAAATTCTCTGATAACTATGACACCTGAAACGGTAAACACAGCTGATCGATCGAAAAAAATGACCGCTCCAGTGAATTTACTTTCCGTCATTGAGAACAGGTTCTTGAATGTAACTCGGTCAAAGTGAGACGTATCCTCAAGATTTTTAGCAGCTCTGTTAGGTCATGCATGCTTTACATGCTGGCAAAGCGAGACATGTCAGACTTGTATGGGCTCGGAGGAAAATCGCTTCGTTACTGCGTCGTTTTTAAACTTTGGCGGCTCTGCCACTCGTCTTTTTGCCACTCAGTGGACGTTCCACAGCGACTTCCAAGTACCGTGACGACATGTGCATACCCTCTATTGACTAACTCTATTTCCTGGACACAGATTTCCCTGGGCAACACGGGGGTGCAGGTCAGCAAAATCTGTTTCCGAAGACTAAACCGAACAAGAATGTCCACTGTGCTCATCTTTGGGCGGGATGTTTTGGCATCTTCAACTCTCACAGGAAAACCAGGGCCTACTGGAACAGCGAAAGAGCAGCTAAATCCGGAAAAGCTGAGTGCCCTTGTTGGTAAGTATTGGTTAAGTCTATTTTTCCTTATTATCATTTTGTTTTTATGCCTCTACCCTTGCCTTGGCCATAGCCAGAAGCAACATGTTTCAGACTGTCCTCATGTATGTATGCCCCCTTCTTGCTAATGTGATAACTCTGGAAAAGCATGATTTGTAACACGATTTTATTTGTCCTTTTCTATAGCCGTTTTCCCACTAAAATTAGCGGGTCGACGCGGGTTAACAATCGGCATTTGGCCCCTTTCCCATTGACCAAAATAAGCCGAGTCTGACCCCCCTGCGGGGGGATCAGACAGAGCAACCATGTTGCCCCGCTCTCATCCGCGGTGCGAGTCATGCCAGGTCTGTTGGCCGAGGCAGACGAGGTGTCTGGCCGACCTGCGGAGCACCAGGACCGCGGAGGACAGCGAGTCTGCCGCGGCCATATGACGGTTGGTCCGCGGCACAACACGTCAGTTAAACAGACTGTTGTTTCTTTTCTTTTTTTTCAATCGTTTTCGGTCAGTGTTCTTTGATGTTTTGATCCCAGTCTCGAGTGAGAGCAGAGTGGAGCAGAGCTTTGTTTTGGTACGTGATATGAGACGCGACCGGCGCGATGACGTGGCGTCACGTAACGCTCAGCGTCATCACGTAAATTAGCGGGTTGACGCGGGTCTGGCGTTCCCACTGCAAGCCGAGCAGAGCCGAGCCGATTAAAGGCGATTTTAACCCGCGTCGCTTGCCGAGTCGTTTGACCGCGTCGACACGGCTCATTGCGCCTTTCCCACTGCCACCAAAAGCCGATTGTTAGCGGGTTTAAACGGGTTTTTTGGCCAGTGGGAAAGGGGTATATTTTACAGATACAGTTATTGCTGAATTTCCAGGAACAAATGTGTCTGATGTGAGGGCAGTGATTCGGAGAAAATGTAACAATGAGAATTTTGTGAGCAAAAAGAAACAGTAAGCAGTAACATCAGTAACTGTTTGTAATCGTTTTTGTTTGTTTGTTTTTTGGTGGACATACATGTTAAAGTTTCAAAAGTCAGTTTAATGTTCATCCCTGTCATTACTAGCTTCTCTGCGGTGCACAGCTAGCAGGGTAGTGCTAGCACAGCTATTGTTTCTTTTTATTTTTTCCTTTTATTATTGTTTTTTAGTTAACTTGTTAAAGAGTATGACTAAAAAGAATTCTCTGGGGTCAGATGATCCAAATTTGAATAAAAATGTTACGATGAAGAGAAACTGTTTGAAAATGTTGTTTAAGATATTGTTAAAGATGTACTTAAATGTACTTTATTATGCACATTTTCCCTGTAATGCCGTGCATGTTAAAAATAAACTTTTTTTCTACCTCAAGTATGTTCTAATTATTTTTTATGTTTACTTAAAAGTAATTTGAAATTTAAATTAATTATAAAAAATATATACTTTCTGTGTACTGTTGAAGTGTACTTTAATGAAATACATCTAGTATACTTTCTGCACACATAATTAGTGTACTCACAGTATATTATTTTCGATGTGCTAACAATGTACTTAGTATACTAATGATATATCATGAGTGCTACTTTAGACATACTAAAGTACAATTTAGTGTACTTATCTGTACTATTTTGAGACACCATTAAGATGAACTATAATATACTTAAGTACAACTTTTTAATTTTTATTTAATTTTTGTAAATATATTTAAAATGCAATGGCAACACATATGATTAAATTAGAAATACATTTCCAGTATATTCTAAATTTATTAATAGTAATCTGAAAAGTGGATTAAAGTATACTTTAAATCGAACTAAAGAACATTATAAATAAGTACAGTATTAGTAGAGAAAAGTGTACTTAAGTATATTTAAGTTGATCTTAATGGTGTCTCAAAATAGTACAGTCAAGTACACTAAGTTGTATTTTAGTATATCTTAAGTAGCAATAATGAAATATCATTAGTATACTAAGTACGTTTTTAGTACTCGAAAATAACACACTTTGAGTACAATAATTTTGTGCTTATGAAGTACACTAAGTGTGCTTAAATTTAGTATGTTAAAGTATACTTTTTTTTCGCCTGGGAGCCTACGTTGTTATCTGACCTTCTTCCTTCACGGGGACTGCCCTGGATTACTGGCGCACACCATAGCCGCACGCATTCTGTTTTTAAATATTAATATTAATATTAGCCTAATATTAATATTAACGATTAATCGATAATTGTTTGTTAATTTTCCCGATGATCGATCAAAAAGATTTCTTCAAATGCCCATCCCTACTATCTATCTATCTATCTATCTATCTATCTATCTATCTATCTATCTATCTATGTTAACTATGTTTGAGTGTTAAAGGGATAGTTCACCCCAAATTCAAATTTCACTCATTATCTACTCACCCTCATGTCGACTAAGGGCTGGGAGAAGTTTCAGAGTCCTCTGTAGGGGAGGAAATATCTAGAGACATTAAACAATATCTCCCCAATACGTGTCTTGTCTTTCCGGTGTTAAGATGAGGTTTTCAAAATAAAGTAAAGTAAATACTCGTTTAATCTGACTCCATTTAAAAATAACTTTTACTCTTAAATATTGGTGGAATTAAAAGTTAATCAATCATTTAAAATATAAACACAATCAATTCTATTGTTAAGAAATCTGGAATCACTAACTAAGATCTTTTAGACTAACGTAGTTCAGGGATGGCAGATATAGACTTAAACTATTCAGTGACCTTCTTAACATAGAAGAACAGCCCAGACACCTAGGTTGAGATATTCAAAGGTCATAAAATATAACTCAATGGTTAAAGGACATGATACTCAATCTTTTCTATTCAACTCAGAGGTTAAGGGTATGAATGTTACCAAATGAAACTTACCATATAACTAAAGACCAAATTAGGGATGCAAATTATCGAGTAATTCATTAATCGATAGTTGATAGACCTTATCGATCGATGATCGATTAACTGATAAGCGGCGATTTTCCTGAGAACCTAAATTTAACCTTTAAATAATGTTGAGGATCCAATTATGTGACCCATTTTTACATTTAGGAACAGTAAAAACACCTTAAACATTTTTCCTCTGACTTTAAGTTGAACTTGTTCTTGGCCAACACAATATCTACAGATTTAATGGTCTTTCCTGCCACTACACTATGATTACTGTATTTAACTAGGCTACTTAAATCACAGTAGCATAAACTGATTTGTTGAACTCAGCCTGATGTAAACATTAATAAAACTCAGGAAGCTCCATGTTGTCCCTGTGTGATGTTCAGGGACAGGTCAGGACAGTCTGAAGACAGAGAGCTCTGAGGTTGAAGTCCTATCATAATGAGATGAGATGAGAGACACCTGTGACTGTGACAGGTCTGTAGCTACGTCTTGACCACATGTCAGCTGTTCAGCTGCAGCAGAGGAAACTCCGATGTTCTCCGCGCGACCGCGACGAGCGCTTTTTTTTTTTAGGCTAAACCACGGAAGGATACTGTAAACCAGCGCGGATCCGGTGTGTTTATCAAAGCTTGGTCGCCGTGCTGAGGCACCGGGTCGGTTTGAGCTGCGTTCAGGCTGCATTAAAACTCCTCAGGCAGCTCAGTGTCGGCAGCTTTTTGACTCGTTACTCACTGGTCGTCTGTGTGTTAGCGATGGTACAGCCTGAGTCCCGTATGCTATAGCTACAACAGGTAACAGTGTTGTTGTCTCTTTTCACCTCCTCTCCCTCTCTCCCTTGTGTGCTGCAGTGCACTGCACAGGTTTACACAGAGATCCGCTACATTATGTCGGCTTTGCTTGTTTAGATTTCACAGTAAAACTCCCATTGAAAAGGAAGGATTAATTACAAATTAATTTAATTTAATCGATTAAATTCTTATCGACAATTAATCGATAGTCGATTAATTGTTTACATCCCTAGACCAAATAAATATGCAATATTAGATTCTTAACTATTTAGAACAAAGACTCAATAAGGCAACATTAGAAATGAAGGGTTAACATTCCAGTTTATTGTGATGTACAAAATGAACAAACTATAGCTAATAGTAACAATACTTAAGAAACAGATAATGCAACACACTCGATGTATGGGACCTCTGGTAAGCAGATCAACTCAAAGTGAGGTTCTTGCTCTTTCCCGTATCCAACCAGAACAGAGGCACCTGTAATTCACATAACAATCGGGACTTTGCATAGAGACACCATTCGCATCTGGAGACCTTTGATCATCAGGGGGTCTTTTCATATGACAATGAATCACCTACACCTTTGTACTTCTCGCACTGAGACACTTCAGAGTGATTAGAGACAGTCATCAAATGGTGAAACTCTAACAAAGATAATTGACTAAATCACTAATAACCAATACACAAAGTGGTTACATCCAGTCTGGGGTAAAACTTCCATTGTTTCAGAGACAACATTTCAGGGTGGGGGTCTGACTGTCTTACACCCCCGTGCCTTCTCTGAGTTACAGGGGGGCTCCGTGCAGCACTGCATGTCCATATGACGGTTGCGAATGGAGCTCAATTTTCTTCGTCCAAAAAGACACACCAAAAAACATCCAAATACCTCCATAGTGCTCGTCTGTAATGTCCCTCTTGTATTGAAGCCCCAACATGAGAATTTGTTCCGTCAAAAACATATTTTGACCCTGATGAAGACGTTGTACGTCGAAACGTTGGTCTTGTTTCTGCACTAAGTAAATTATTTGCATCACCAGTGACTCGTGTGCTCCAGGTTCCTCTTTTCGTTTCCTCAAGTTTTTGGTCCTTCCTGAGAGCACCGACCTCCACCTGTGGAGTGGCTGCAGCGCACAGATACTCCTTCCTTATATATTTCAAGCTTGATGGTAGCGGAAGCTCCCAGTGTTGCTCTGCCGGAATCTGGCGCGATTTGCGGAGCTGTGAACTGGGCGTCAATGCAAATCACGCGAGATTTGGACGGACCAGGAAGAGCAGTGCTGGGAGCTTCCACCACAAACAAGCTTAAAACATAGACTTACTTAATTTTTTTCGGAACAATTTCTCATGTTGGGGCTTCAATACAAGAGGGACATTACAGACGAGCACTATGGAGGTATTTGGATGTTTTTTGGTGTGTCTTTTTGGACGAAGAAAAGTGAGCTCTGTTCGCAACCGTCATATGGACATGCAGTGCAGCACGGAGCCCCCCTGTAACTCAGAGAAGCCACAGAGGACTCTGAAACTTCTTCCAGCCCTTAGTCGACATGAGGGTGAGTAGATAATGAGTGAAATTTGAATTTTGGGTGAACTATCCCTTTAACTCTGTATTTTATTTTAAATCTTTCCTTAAGGCTCACTTTTATTTACCTTTTAGTTTTTATTGACCACTGATTGTTTTGTATTATATATTTAAGTTTTGATTTCTGTTTTTATTTTTTAGGTAATAGAAATTAATTTCTAAGTATGTTTCTAAGTGTATTTGTTGAGAAGTATTTTCAGGGGTGGAGGACTAAATATTTGTTGCTCTGTTTCAGCAGGATGCTGCACAAGGGCTCAAAAACTACTACAATATCATCCAGCAACAGTGTGACAGATGTTTTTAATATTCTACGCACAACATGTGTTGCACCACACAGAGAGATAAGTTATATCAGGCTTTGGCTGTACAGATAGTTCTTCGTTTGGGATTTGTTGACAGTACAAAAAAGATAAAACGCCCAACTTAATGTTTTAAAGGGCAATTTTCCCCATATTGAACCTTGTTTTTTTCCTCTTATTTTGATCAGGAATATCCAGCATGCATCATGGCTGTAAACTGTTCACTCCCAGCTGGGTGTATTGAGGGTAAACAGCTTGTTGTTGTGTTTTGTGCTGTTTCCGAGGGAAGAGAGTGATCAAATGAAATGTTCTGGTACACTGTACTTAAGAGCTGTTTATTTTCTCTGCCTGCCTACTGGACACAAGTACAAAGAAGTGGCTCTTGCAGTGCTGCACCCGACCCAACCCAGGAGAAAACTACATTTTCCTGCCTGGAGTCAAAAGAATGACTAAAAATCCTTAATCTCTCTCTTTAACGTTCAGATTTCTGGCATTAATGAAACTGTTTCTGCCTCCAAAATTTCTTGGAGCCACACCTTCATCCTGTTTCAGAGTACTAACCCATCCAGGCACTGGGGCAGATGGGTCTGCTTGGTGGTTCTGGGTCTCAAGAGCTACACTGACCTTTGTTCCTTAAAGGGATAGTTCACCCTAGAATGATACTTCGCTCATTATCTACTCACCCTCATGTTGACTAAGGGCTGGAAGAATTTTCAGAGTCCACCGTCCCTTCTCTGAGTTACAGGGGGTCTCGGCGTAGCAGTGCATTTCAATGCCACGGTAGCAAAGGGACACCAGGGGCCTCATTTATCATTGTGGATACACGGTTTTTTACACGCTCTTTCCCCCATTTTGTGCGT
>NW_028220294.1:0-41317 GCF_045865225.1 Trachurus japonicus | reverse complement strand
ACATTACCGCTACTATTCAGAGCCTGGAGGATTTCCATTCAAGACTGGATGATTGTAAAGTCTGCAGCAGCAAATAAGACATATTGATTTAATAATAACACCAAAAAGAAACAATAAACCCTCCGATATCTTGACTTAAGGTGCATTTGACGTGGCAGCTGGTGAAATCCCCACTGCTGCATTAATAATGTGCATTTAACAGTATACCCCTACTACTTCAGAGCGTGGAGGAGGATTTCCATTTAAACTTGAGCTAAAGTGTTAGCCGCTCATCAAAATCACATCAAAATATAAAATAACAAAAAAACAGAAGGCAATGCTCACTAGCCTACTATTTGTGTCCTCTCAGATGTTGATGTACAGGCTACTATCCAGAGGTGAGGAACACAGCTCATGTGCTCATCCCTCACTGAAATTGCCTGTGTATGGGGGGGGGGGGCAGACGGCTCCTTGTGAGGTGACCGGGCAGATGCTGTGGAGATAGGTGGTTTTGAATTTCTGTTTGCAGTTATGCAGTTCCGAACTGCAGTGACTGCACTATCCCCGAAATCATGCAGTCACTGAAATCATCATATGAGCTGTGCAGTGGGAGCCTTAGGACCAGGGCACACGTATTTGCCTCCGGGAACCTCCTCCTCTGATTCGAATGTGGGTCGTGTAAAAACCCCAGAGTGGGGACAACACAGAACCCCAGAGGAGGGATTGTATCTGCCCCAGTGGCAAACATCAGGAGCCTGTCCATGGTGACCTGCACCGGTTCAAGTCCCTCCTGCTGCAGGACTGCATCTCCACCTGCAATATAAAAGACAAGATTACAGTTATTTTTTTGTGTTTTTACTATCCACAAAAAAATACAATATCTCCAAATAAATCTGTAAGTGTGTAAGTGTAAAAACCACCCCTTCAATCAAATTAAGGAACATGATTACGATTGTTTCTAGATACTGGTGCTTTGTCTGATGTTGTAAAAGCATAATCTCGAAACTTGACAATTTCATTGTGTTTATAGGATAAGTGTTTGGATTCTAGGTCCAGGTAGCCCCTACTCAAGGAGCATATGGTGATCATTTGCAGCATGTTAGGTCAGTGTTGCAGGTCAGACGGTACGTTGAGCACTACGGATGAAAGCTGTAGCTTTAAACAGGTCACCTCCCAGTATCATATTGATTCATATTGATTGAGGGTGTTGCTATCTTAAATGTTAATGGAAATAGTGAACACTGAAAAGGTAGGTATTAATGGAGTTACAACAATAGCAGACCTGCCAACCTTGAAATAAAACTATATCATTCAACTACTTTTCTACTCTTTGTGCTTTGCTAGGGATGTCATAATATGACATTAGGCTATAATAACTAGCCCATGACATTTATTGCAGTATTGTAAAGCATGTCATGATATCAAAATTTCACTGTATTATAATAGCACAGTACAATAATTATTTCATTATCCATACGTCAACAACAAGAATATTTGGTCAAAAATAAAATACTGTAGCTTATCTGCCTTTCTCATTCACCAACCTCTCTCCCTTTATCCCACCCTCACCTGCCTGTCTGCCCCCACCTCACTCACTCACCTCGCTCCTTCTCCCTCTCTAACTTTAAATCTGCTTCTGTATCTGCCGTTACACTACACAACGGTAGTTTTTTTTTCATTAGTGTGAAAAGTTTAACGATGTCTGCGACATCTGCGCGGTCGGTCCGTGTGTCAGTCTCAGGTGCGTTACGTCTGACCCCAGCTCTCAGTAGAAGCTGCAGCGACTGTTGTTGTTGCTCCAGGTAGCGCTAAACATCAACAACAACAGCTGCTTGTTAGTCTGCAGTGACAATGCAGCCACACTCGCACCAAACAGTCTGCTGACACCGTGACACGGATGGTCGCAAGCGCCGTCATTTATATGGTTAAATGTCTGCGTCGTGCGGCTCTGCCATTTCACCCAAGCCTAAAGCCCAGAGGAGGGCGGGTGGTTGAGTGAAAATGAAGCGTTCTGATTGGCCGAAAGCACACCGCTTACGCACAGATCTGTGTGGCACCGGCGCATGATCTTCAGTGACAACAAAGCTGGTGACAACTTGATTGAAAATTGGCGAAATACGAGATCAAACAATATGCGTACTTTAGAACATGGAATCGTACAAGCGTACTAGGAGGTCAAAATGCGTGACAAGTATGCAAAATGCGTACATGTTGGCAGGTCTGTTGCTTTAAGACGCAAAGAGGGAGATGGTCACAGAATCTGAAGCTAGCATCAAGAGTAAAATCTTGGCTTTGGCTGATGTTGCTCAGTCAACCAACTCTCAAGTAATTTCCACAGGTGTGTGGAAAGTCCTTGGAAAAATGAGACAAGATAACATAGCCTCTGTCGTACAGAGTGACTTTCTCATTCTGCAGCTGGTCCAGTCACTGTACAACAAGCATGGGAGTGATTCGACAAAATTCGAGTACATCAGAACGAAGGCTCGGGAAATGGGCAGACTTCTCTTGACCTTGAGAGATAAGTATTCTGTATATAGCTTCGAAGATGCTATAAAACCAAACAATTTTTACAAAATCGTCGAAGCTGTTAAAGCAGTTGCTGGATATGACGAGGACAAGCACTCGTATTCGACGCCCAGTCTTGCACTGAAATTAGGACATTCACTAAAGAAGATTGGAGACATTATTCTCTGCAGGGCCATCTCAGCAGAAGATGAAAATACGATCAAGGCAGCGGAGTGTTTCATTAATCTCTGCACAAAAGAGTGGAGCGGACAAGTCTCACACACGGCTCTTGCTACTCTGAGCCAGTCAAAGTTCAACAAACCGGCTACAATACCATTCACCGAGGACGTTCAACTTTTACACAAGTACTTGGAGGGGAAATCTGTTGCTGCTATTGAAGACCTAAAAGAGCATCAGTCTCCTCAAGCATACGCAGAACTGGCTCGGGTGACACTCACTCAGATCATCCTGTTTAATAGACGCCGTGCTGGAGAAGTGTCCAAAATGACACTCGAGTCGTTCCAGAAGAGAGATCAAACGGAACTTCACAGTGACCTAGCTGCCAGTCTGTCGCCCTTTGAGTAAAAGTTAGCTCGACATTTCAGCAGGGTTGAAATTATGGGGAAAAGAGGGAGGAAGGTGGCCATATTATTAAACCCTGAGGTTGTCAATGCAGCAATGCTTATTGCAGAGAAGAGAGAAACATGTAATGTTCACAAGGACAACCCTTTCCTGTTTGGACGGCCACAGTGCCCCCCCCACAAGCTATTATAGAGGACAGGACTGCATAAGGGTATATGCAGGAACGTGTGGTGCGAAGAACCCGAAAAATTTGAGGTCCACACAACTCCGCAAACACATCGCCACATCATCCCAAATCCTAAACCTGAAAAATAATGAGCTGGACCAACTGGCAAACTTTTTAGGCCACGACATACGCATCCACAGGGATTTCTACCGTCTGCCAGAGGCTACCATAGAAGTGGCAAAAATAACAAAGCTGCTTCTTGCAATGGAGAAAGGCACTCTCGCAGAATTTCAGGGAAAGACTCTTGACGAGATTGAGATCGAAGGTATGTGGTGGTAACAAAATGAAGACAAATAACTTATTATATATTATTATTATTATTATTATTATACTATATTTATTACAGGAACAGGAGAAACTTTACAACTAAGGAATGAGATGAAATAAAAACAGTTGGATGCAATATTTGCAGTGGTGGTTGGGAATATGTAAATACAGTGCAAAACTAAATATGCCATACTGTTTTGGTAAATTACACAAAAGCATGTCAGGAGTACCAACTTGCAACAACAATATTGATTTCTTGCATCAACCATGCTTTTCTTCAGATGAAATGGATGTAGATCTGGATGATGACCAGGATGATGGAGATGATGGAGACGATGAGACCACTCAAAGTGGGGATGATGAAAGCATCACGGACAATAAAGGTGAAGGTGGTGGAGATGCAGAAGATGGGGACAGTGAGTCAGATTGTGCCATTGGAGGTATGTGTTGAATATCTTCTGATATACGTTGTTGTATTGTGGATTAAGAACCATATTTCCATGTATTGCCTTGATATTGGCTCAAAGCCAGCAGGGTGCGCTGTTGCCATTATAAATAGACCTAAAAATAATCTAAATGGTGCCATGTATGGTGGTTGTGCACACATACACAAAAATGAGGCACACTTAATCATAAAGGCGACTACCAGTCTGATTACTTATCTTCAAGCTGAAGATGCAAGTACTGAAGATGCTGAAGACTTTTATTCTTGGTATATTTCTGTTTGCGGTAACACTTTACAATAAGGTACACAAAATTAGAGTACTTAACTCATTGGCTGCCAGCCATTTTCAGAGCAGAGAGCCCCATACTGCCAGCCGTTTTAGAGCATTTTGAACGATCTTATAAGACCCACAGAATATTGTGTTCTATGACTATATAAACACCGAAACTACCAAGAGAAAGAGTAGACTCTCTTTGTTCAATAGGAGAAAAAAAAAGTTTGTTTCTACCTTTTTCCGTTCTTTTGTAAACAGCAGTAGAACGTAGGCTGGTTTCGCCAAAAACAGCAGTTTTTTGACCAAAACACTGAGAAAACAAGCTTTTTGTGGAAAGAAACATGTCAAGCAGAACAGTGACTTTGACGTTGATATTTTTTGCTTTAGTGACACCTCACACATCTGAACAGTGTTCTCCTTCTATAAAACAACAAAAACAACACTGAGAAAGGACTTTTGATGGCAAAATAATAATTTATTTACAAATATCAGTAAAAATGCATTAACTTTTTTGTACGTTTGTAGCTGTCACATGACCTCTGCCCCATGGTCGACCACTGCTCGATCCACCACCTGTAAATTGTAGAAATATATAGAATTACCATAAAAATACATCTCTTATAGATGTAGTCAAGTGTGATGTGGAGTTTTTTTTTTTTTTAACCTTTCCGATCAAAGCGATCCGCCCTTCTCTAAGCAGTAAAAGTTAGCTCGCTAGCAAGTTAGTTTATTTTATTATTTTTACCTTTGATGTATTATATTATTACCTTCATGTCTTTCTGGAGCGTGGGGACGAGTCTCTGCTGCTCCTGGTTGATCCGGACGGAATCGCTCGGGTCACGTCCACCGAGCCGTCAGTTGAGCTGGGCTCTGGTCTGTGGTTGACGCACCGTCAGCTGCTGATTCTCACCACTCGGCCCGGCTTGATCGCCGGTGTCCAGCGTCGGTGTCTTTTTCAATGATCTCCGTCATTTTCTCACGATCGCGACCCTCTTCCTCTCCGAACTACCGCGACACACACGGTACATAATGTGCCGACGTGCGGAACACATAGGCTCCGTGCATAAGTTTCTTTAGCATATCTCTTGTCATCTCGCTTCTTCTTCTCATAATCAATGCTGAGCTCTCATCCAAAGAGGGCACTGCTGCCCCCTACAGGGCCTACAGGGCACCTACACGTCATTACACTAGTTTACAAGCCTGATATTGATGGACAAGCTCCGCCAGACCGTCCTCCAGCCCTTCCCGTTGAAAAACGCAATTGACGTCTATCGACGTCAATGGCAGTGAACGGTTGTAATTAGATTGACGTCTATAGACGTCAATGGCAGCCAATGAGTTAAAAGTTAAAAAAAAAAAAAAAAAAAAAGAGAGAGAGAGAGAGAGCTGTCAACCACTCTAGACGCGTCAGGTCAGCATAGCGCAGGGGGAGGGATATTAGTATTCTGTGGTGAAAAATACACTCATTGATGAAATTTTATTGAGAATTTTACAGAGGTGCACAGCGCATGTTTACGGTGTCCGGCGACTCTGACCCCTACACCGCAGCAGCCAGCAACAGACTTTTACAAAATAAAAGCATGTGAGCAACATGCATTAATGCGCAATAAAATAAATGTCGGCGTTAGGCTAATAGTTTAATAGCGCTTTTGTAGACAAGTTGTGAGCTGCACAACCACTACGCTATGAGATAATGACGGAACGATACGAAATGGAGCCGTTTTTGAGGTAAATTCATACAAAACCGCTGATGCGCGTTGCGTTCAGGGACAGTTTTTCAGCAAGCAGTCTCCGTATTTACCCTGTATTTACCTCGAAAACGGCTCCGTTTCTTGTCTAAAAAAGCGCTGTGGAGTTTTGGGATGTTGAATTTGATGAGTTTAATGAGGGAAACCAAGAAATTCCCTTAGCCTCCATAGCGTAGCTCTGAGCAGCCTGCTGCTGCGCTCCGCTGTACTAAAAATAGCTTACACCTACAATTAAAGGTAACGAACCTACTGCTATGACTAGAGCAATTATGGCAATGGGCCAATTTGCCAAAATGTTGAACTATCCCTTTAACATAGGCTACTGGATGTTTTTTGTTTGTTTGTGTGAAACCTGTAATATAAACAGTTATTTACAAGCCCCTCTTTCAGTTTTTGCCAGTCGGCAACCATGAAATCTGCTGTGCATCTCTGGCTTGCTCATTCACTCCCGATCCGCAAATAAATAAATACATTTCTAGTGACCACAGCGCGTCACGTCTCAGAGCCACGGGCTACATTTGTGTATTTATTAGGGCTGTGCAAGTTGCGTTATGGCAACTCATTAAACAATTAACGCCGACATTTATTTTATTGCGCATTAATGCATGTTGCTCACATGCTTTTATTTTGTAAAAGTCTGTTGCTGGCTGCTGCGGTGTAGGGGTCAGAGTCGCTCAATTGCGTTTTTCAACGGGAAGGGCTGGAGGACGGTCTGGCGGAGCTTGTCCATCAATATCAGGCTTGTAAACTAGTGTAATGACGTGTAGGTGCCCTGTAGGCCCTGTAGGGGGCAGCAGTGCCCTCTTTGGATGAGAGATCAGCATTGATTATGAGAAGAAGAAGCGAGATGACAAGAGATATGCTAAAGAAACTTAGCTAAAGAAACAGAGCCTATGTGTTCCGCACGTCGGCACATTATGTACCGCGTGTGTCGCGGTAGTTCGGAGAGGAAGAGGGTCGCGATCGTGAGAAAATGACGGAGATCATTGAAAAAGACACCGACGCTGGACACCGGCGATCAAGCCGGGCCGAGTGGTGAGAATCAGCAGCTGACGGTGCGTCAACCACAGACCAGAGCCCAGCTCAACTGACGGCTCGGTGGACGTGACCCGAGCGATTCCGTCCGGATCAACCAGGAGCAGCAGAGACTCGTCCCCACGCTCCAGAAAGACATGAAGGTAATAATATAATACATCAAAGGTAAAAATAATAAAATAAACTAACTTGCTAGCGAGCTAACTTTTACTGCTTAGAGAAGGGCGGATCGCTTTGATCGGAAAGGTTAAAAAAAAAAAAAAACTCCACATCACACTTGACTACATCTATAGGAGATGTATTTTTATGGTAATTCTATATATTTCTACAATTTACAGGTGGTGGATCGAGCAGTGGTCGACCATGGGGCAGAGGTCATGTGACAGCTACAAACGTACAAAAAAGTTAATGCATTTTTACTGATATTTGTAAATAAATTATTATTTTGCCATCAAAAGTCCTTTCTCAGTGTTGTTTTTGTTGTTTTATAGAAGGAGAACACTGTTCAGATGTGTGAGGTGTCACTAAAGCAAAAAATATCAACGTCAAAGTCACTGTTCTGCTTGACATGTTTCTTTCCACAAAAAGCTTGTTTTCTCAGTGTTTTGGTCAAAAACTGCTGTTTTTTTTTTCCTATTGAACAAAGAGAGTCTACTCTTTCTCTTGGTAGTTTCGGTGTTTATATAGTCATAGAACACAATATTCTGTGGGTCTTGTAAGATCGTTCAAAATGCTCTAAAACGGCTGGCAGTATGGGGCTCTCTGCTCTGAAAATGGCTGGCAGCCAATGAGTTAATGATAAAGTCACGTCAAACCAGCCATTCCCATTAGGAGAGCCAAATGCCTGACGCGCGATTCCGCGATGATCTACTGGCACTGACGCACCTGTCTTAATATGGAACTCAACATGAGAGCGAAGGTGCGCTCTGCTCTTATTTCCATCTCACCCCACACACGTCGACCTGTGTCTTGTGAAGACGTACAGCGCGATGGAGAGAGGGAGAGAGAGAGAGAGACCATACAGTAGGCTATACAGCGCGCACTGCACACCAGCTGATCCGCCGGTCCACTGAGTGAAATGGTTACATGCTGCTATTCAGACATGCCGCTATTTCGACATTGACTTCTAATTGTCGGAATAGCGGCATTAACATTATTTTTTAAGCGTCCCACTATTCCGACATTTTTTTTTTTCATTGTCGGAGTAGCGGCACTTTACTATTTTTCAAACATTCCGCTTTTCCGACATTGATTGATTACGTTATAGTCAGAGTGTCCTTCTGATTTATTTTTATTTTTTCATCTGAGACACTGTTTCTCATACACAAATACATAGGCCTATTAGAGAAGAAAAAACAAACCCTCCAAGTTTAAAAACACACCGGCAGCAGCGCACACTGATCTGCAGCTACTGAGACTGTTATTATTCTGTCACCTGAGTTTATCCTGCTGCTTTACATTGTTTTAACATAGGTAAAAGAAGAAAAAAAAGATTGTCTGGAATAAAGGGGCAGATTACATAAGATTATTCTTTTTTCTGCTCCCTTTTGTTGAGATTTGGGAGGTTTTTGCCTGATTTATTGCCCGATGCCATGTATCTCGCTTTCTTTCCCCCTCCCTCCGCCCGTTGTCTTCGTTGTCACTTTGTTGTCGCTCCACAGAGCGCACATGGCTAATTAATATGCACGTGCTGACCATATGGTTGTGTAGGCATTCCGGGACGGAGGTGTGTTCACGTGCGCAACTGCGCACCATTCTTGGATCCAGTTATCAAAGTTGAGGTGCAGAGTTGTGCACGCACAGTTTGATAGATCTGAAAAAGGTGTAAATATTTTGGGCTGTCTTTTCACCGTAGGCCTAAGCAAAACATTTAGTAGCAGCAGTTTTACACTGCTTACTTACAGTTTTGATAAATGAGGCCCCAGGCCATAAGCCCAGAGCCCAGACGCTCACAGCTGCAGCTCCGCGGCTCATCCGCGGCACTGTCCGTGGTGCTGAAGGTCACAGGTTAACTTGACAAACAAACTGCAGCATAGTTCTGTTTGTTTATCATATGTGTCAGTTTTGTTTGCTTGATAGTTGAGTTGTTGAGATTAAGAACATCACTCCCTCATCAAACCAGTGATAGACATGCTGAAAAGAAAAGAGAGAGAGAGACGCGCCTGGGTATCGCAGCTGTAAAAAAAAAAAAAAAAAAAAGACGTGTCGGAATAGCGGTATCAAAAAGTGTCGGACTACCGGTATGTCTAGATAGAGGGATGTCGTAATAGCGGGATGTCTAAATAGTGACATGTCGGAATAGCGGGATGTCTGAATAGCGGGCGGACCCCGAGTGAAATAAGCAAGTTAGTCAGATAATCAAGGCTGTTGTTAGGAATTCTGGGGCCCCTGAAAGAATACTAAAGTGGGCCCCTGACTTTTCCACTTTTTTTCTTAGACTACATATGTATGATCATTTTTTATTTAGCCTACTTTGTTTTGATGCCAATGCAGCATTACTATGAGTATTAGTCAGGGTCTTATGCAGAACAATTCAGTCATACAAAGATTAGACTAGGTGCAGCAGGTGTCTTCAACTTTGTGAAGTTGTGATATCAAATTGGAATGGGGTTTATAGGGGGATTGACAGTATAGGCTAGTGCTATAACTAGTAAATTATAGTGAAAAATCAATACATTTAATTAATAAATTTAATCCAGAGGAAGTACAGAGTTAAATGAAATTCGAGCACTGACTCCATATGTTCAGACCATCTGCAATCCTGTTTGACTTGACTGGTGTGTGTGTGTGTGTGTGTGTGTGTGTGTGTGTGTGTGTGTGTGTGTGTGTGTGTGTGTGTGTGTGTGTGTGTGTGTGACAGTTGAGGGTCCTGTCACTATGCCTCCTATTGATCATGCGCCCTGGCTACTTGGCCAAGGGGATGTCCCTTTGGCCGAATGGTTAGCGCACATGACTGTTACCCGAGAGTCTGGGGTTCGAAGCCCGCCCTGGACCCTCTTCACCTTGCCACATGTGCCTTTCCTAACCTCTGCCATGAAGCACTGTTGCAAAATTACAACATTTTTTGTAAGATAGATAATAATGTAAGATAATCATGAAAATAAAAATGTTTAAAGCAGGACCTTCTAAGGAAATACCTGCACATTTTCTAATCAATTCATAGTCAAAGCAGTGGGGGATGCTTGGAGATGGTAATGCTCTGGAGCAGGTGTGAATGTTCAGGGGTTTGGAGTGTGTTGTTGCTCAGGAGAGAGTCTGGTCCAGCTAGCCTTCCAACATAACCTCCCCTCCCCCGGTCCTCCTTCAAAGTTGAACAGCCAGCTCCATTGCTGGCTCTGTGCGATTTGTGTGACAATGGGTGGATAGGTGGCCCATTAGGGCAAACAAAAGATTGAGCAATGATAATGCTAATTCCCTGGTTGAAGGCATGCACTGAATACCTGCAACTGCAAACATCTTAAAAAGGCTTTCATCACTCCCTTAGTTTTTTCCTATTTAAATGTAGATTCACAGTAAATAAATTGTGATAAAAAAAATTGACAGTAGGTATTATTAGCTACAACAATTTATTTCCAGATAAAACAGTGGCCAGCGCATCTCCAGTAGCTAGGTCTGTTATAATTTCACTTCTTAAATCAAACATGTACTCGTGGTTCTATGAATTATGTGAATTTCCACTCACCACCAGCGGCGGCACTTTAAATGCCGCCTCTGGCGATATGTACTGTTCTGTGAGAGAAGCGCCATCTCCTGGTCATGTCATGTATTTCATTGAATGGGTGGAGTTCCAGTAAAAACTAGTCACACCCAGGAAAAGGAGGGGGTCACTCCAGCTGCTGGGACTTTGCTGGAGCTCTGCTGGAACTCTCATGGGAACAGCATGGGAACAGCATGGCAGGGGAATTTCTATGTGGCTCCCACTGTAGGTCATAAAGGTTAACTACTGGACATGTTATTGAGTAATGATTCTGTACTGATGAAGTAACTAGTTCACTCATCATCAAGTTGTGATTAACTATCTATGAAATTTGATCACGAGTTAATGAAGAACTGATCATTAATAGTTCCTCATTAGTTCCTCAGTAACTACTCCTCTGAAATTTGATCAGGGGTTCCTGAAGAACTGACCATTAACTAATAGTTAATTAATCAGTAGTTCCTCAGTAACTACTCTAATTTTGTGTACCTCAATTCCTCACTAACTACTCATTAGTTCTTCATTAGTTCCTCATTAACTACTCTATTTTTGTGTACCTTATTGTAAATCGTTACCCTGTTTGCAAGCTCTTTTATACCACTGGCCTATCATTATCGCCAGCACAGTTGAATAGAGATATTCAGTGAAAAAGGTGAGTCACCAAATCCCTGTAGGGGGGTCTGGGCATTCCCCCCCAGGAAAAAAATTGTGATTTTAACACATAAATGAAGCATTCTGGTGTACTCTGAGAAGAACATTCTGGTGTACTCTGGTGTTCATTCTGGTGTACTCTGTTTCAGAAAAAAAAAAACATTGAGTAGGCCTACTGACTGAGGTTCCTATCATTGTAAGGCAACAAGACAAGAATGGCTGTAGTGTATGAAACTAAAACTGAACTCAGAACTAGAATAGTGGGGAGCAAAAACAAATCTCAAGGCATTAATCTAGGGATCTGGACCAGACATTCAAGGGCCCATTTCCTCTGCTGTTTGTCCATGCAGCGGTGCACCGCGGACATGCACGGTAAAAAAAAAAAGAAAATACTGACCGGGAGCCGACCTCCACCCTCCCCTCCTACTGTGCTCGCGCCGCCCCCCCCCCCCCCGTTGAGAACCACTACAGTGGGTACGCAAGATTCACGCGTGAGTCACGGGAGAGTCACGCGGATTTTTTGTGGAGGAGTAATTGTGTTTTCACCAGAAGCTGCAATGTGCCCAAACGACCGCCAGGTGGCATCTGTGAGCAGGAGGACGCCTTCATAAGACAGCAGCACGGAGCAGTGAACACGAATGGGGAATGCAATATAATAATAATAATACAGTATAGTTTTTCAATGAGACAAATGTAACGACGGCAGCTACAGTATAGGCTACGTCTTTTTTCTGTCCTCAGTCTCGTGAGCTCCAAACACACCCGTCTGTGTTTTTAAAATGAGCTAACTACTGTACAGTAGTGCCACAGATTTCTCATTCCCCACCTTGTTTGTAAGCCTTTTTCCCCCTGGATTATATTTTCTAAAGTTGCAACAATATAGTAATATAATATATTGTTTTCGTTAAATTTTGTTAAGTAAAAATCAATCAATCCATTTTCTTTTAAACTATGAGATTGTAGAGCACCTAAAAACCAAAGCACCAGTTCACTGTAGCGATTTTCATACACACACCCCAGTCTCGCTTTCAATAAAACACACTCACATTCTATTACAATCAGTGAAATAATATGAAAACAATATTATTTTAAAAAATGACAGTTGATGTTGCTCTAGTTTTTTTGTTTGGATAAGCTTCATATTTAAAAGCGCAATGTTCAGCTGTCGGAACTTAAAACCAGCCTCCTCTTGTTATATTTGCAGCAACACTGTTACTTCAGGCTGTGGTCAGCTACTTTCCATGAAAACAACCTGCTGCTCTTGGCTGAAATCAGCCCGTTGTCGCTCCATTCTACAATTAAAGTAGTATCAACAAAGTCACTGTTAACAAAATCAGCATCTAATCTGTCCCTTCAAATTGTGTGTTTGGAGCAGCTGCTGACAGATGTGTATTAATGCTCCGCTCGAGAGTCCAGCTGCATCGGGTCCAGGCTGCTGGCACGGACAAAGCAGCTTAGAAACTGTTTAAATGAGCGATCGTCGGCTATGAGTGGATTGTTACATTCACCAGAACTTGCAGAAAATAGATATGAGACAATTTACTCAAACTTGGAGCCAGACTCGGCCAGGCTACAGGAGAGATCAGAAATATGGAGGGGTCCAGGACCCCCATGAGAACCACTGATCCTGTTGAACGTAGGCTACTGTAACCACTGTGATAACAATAAAAAACAACAACATTGATCTGATTGACCGGCGTAGCGGTCCCTCTCTCCATTCACTCTCTAGCTCTCTCGACCACAGCTGCAAATGAAGTAGCCTATGGCAAGGCAAGGCAAGGCAATTTTATTTGTATAGCCCGTTTTTACAAACAGTTTGTCTCAAAAGGCTTTACATGGTATCGTAACAACATCCTCTGTCCTTAGACCCTCACATTGACTGAGGAAAAACTCCATGGAAAACCCTTTTAACAGGGAAAACCAGGAGAAATCTCAGGGTGAGCAACAGAGGAGGGATCCCTCACCCAGGACGGACAGACGTGCAATAGATGTTGTTACAGACAAGAAAACAGTTTACAGTTTATGTCACAGAATGTGCGAATGGCCTATGAACAGCGCCACTCTCCATTGCAGCTACGTTGTGGTCAAACGTGGAATTATCCCAAAATCTTTTGAGCTGCATCTCAGTACGATGCTTCCAGCTAGTGGCTACAATGTGACCTACAATTTCACGCAACGCGTGAATCACGCTTTCCGTGAGGGAAAGCTCCATTTGAAACTAGTACCCACTGTAGGTTAGTTTTATTGGTTGAGAGCAGCGTTAGTAAACCACAACAAAAACACGTGAAGCCTTTTTTTTCTCCCCTCATTTTTTCCCATAGACGGAAATCTGTCGTGGCGACGGAGAGCTTTAACCCCTGCTTAAAGGGGGAGTTTTTAGCACCCTGGACCCTATTTTCCCATCTACTTTTATCTCAAGGAGTGGTGGGATTTTCAATATTTGCAGTTGCTCCAGTACAAAGCGAGGGACTGCAGGTCTAAATCTTGTTGAATATAATTCATGCTGCAAAACTGAGTTATGTTGTATTTTTTTTGTGCCATAACAAATAAACATTCTAGTCTCAGGGGTGCAAACTCATCAGGGGTAAAAAAGGTGAGAAGATACCGACCCCCTGGGGGGGTCCGGGGGTTTGCTCCCCGGGAATAAAAAAAAAAAAAACAACAACTTTAAAGGTGAATTTACAGTCAATTTTAGCATGAGACTAGGGTCCAGATTTACTCAGGTTTGCATAGCTTTTGCTCCTGTTAAACCTGCACAATCTGTCTCTCTGTGTTTGGTTTTGAAACATGTGAAGGGGGAAACATTTATTTATTGATGTAAATGTGTTTTCTGTACGTAGGCTATGCTCCGAGGCAGCGCTGCTCTTTCTGTCCAATAACACACATGAAGCTTAAAAATGCCATAGGCTACATAAAACATATTAAGCAGCAATATGTATTTAAAAGATGTTCAAGCAAACAGTTCGGTTCACGGTTTTGTGGTCATGGTTTTCGGTTCGGTTTGGTATACTTTGATCGTTGATGAAATCAATCATGTCTTGTATATTCAGGTCAAAACTGAAAGAATGAGGCAGTGCTAAATGCGCAAATCGCTAATTGGTCGCGATTGCGATCATCACACACACGCGGTCCCATACAGCACCTATACAACGCTGCGGGCGCGTCTTCTTGCTCCGACTCTTTCACTCGCCATGCTCACAAACGTTTCCACAAGTGCCCAGCCGATACACTGCTCTGCTTCTTCTTCTTGTTTACCCATAGCACCCATGCTACAGGGGGGGAGCATACATCAGTCCGACTGCCCAAAAGTCCGACGGCTCATTTCTCCGACTACTCATTCTACAGTGTTAAAGCAGAAGTAAGTGATATATTTGTGTTAATATAAGTCTTAAATAGTTATATCTTCCGACAGCAATCACTTACATAGAGTGTTTGGACTGAAACACGGGTCTCTCAGTCCCTCTGCTCTGCTCTGAGCCGAGGAGAAAACATTTATCGTATCCTACAGTTTTTATCCAATGAGGAGAGAGAACGGCATGCAGGGCTGTGTGTGCAGCCAAGGGACGCCGTGAATGTGGCGACGTAGCGACGAGGACTGTCATGGTGCGTTCAAGGAAACTCGTATTTTTCCGACCGTGAAGTGGTACCAGTTCGATCTGGTACGAGTTCACGGGTCGGAAGTTACGAGTGGCCGTTATAGTGACTTTCACCGGTAAAACAGGTCGGAAAAACACGAGTGGGTTGCCTGGAACGCTACAAAGTCGTAAGTTGTGACTTGAAGCTGTAATTTACGATTTCAAAAGCTTGCCTGGAACGCAGCATTAGCCAAAACGACCGGACCACTTACTTCTGCTTTAAGGTTAGGTTTAGGGTAAGGTTAAGGGTTAGGGCTACTTAAGTCGGAGAAGTGGGAGGTCGGACTAATGGACGCAAAAATAAAGAAATGTATGGTCGGAGAAATGGGTAGTCGGACAGACGCCATGCGCCCGCTACAGGGCAGATTCATTCTTAGCACAGGCATGTTTTGATGCACGTGCGACTAGGGATGGGAAATTGGCCCTATATTCAGATCATTCGATCGTGGACACTGTCGATCGCCGATAGGTGATCCAATCGCGGGGGGGTTGCAATTACGTCAGCTTAAAAAAAAAAAAACTTGCTATATAGTTACGTTCATTCATCCCTGCATAGCGCTCACTCTCCGTTATTGTCGTCCACACACACAGACAAGTGCGCATGCATGACGCGCGGGCCCGAAGTATTTTGACCCGCCCCGCACCACCGCATCCATTTTCAGAACCCGCCCCGCCGCTATTAAAGGTCAGACAGCGGCTTTTTACTTTGAAAGGGCAGACAGAGGCGCTGTGCTGCCGGTAGCTTGTCAGTGTGGAGCTCGTGAGGAGTGGGAGAGTCACAGTGCAGCGCGTGCAGCAGCCGCGGCGGCCGCCTCTCCCAACCCCGCTCTGCTGATGCACCCAGCCGCCGTCTCACCCGGTTCCCTCACACCTCCGCCGGCTTTCCCCTCAACATCAGCGCGCCCCTGATAACACACTCTGGACTTCATCATCAGTTTTTTTAATGACCCGCCCCACCCCGCACAGCCTGCGTCCGCGGCATGCACCTCTGAAAAAAAGTGAGAAGGGAAAAAAAAAGATGCAACAGGGACGTGTAATTTAATATTCAGGGTTTCCCCCAGTGTATTATAAGCCTGGCGGGCCGCCAGGCCTTACTTGACCCCCCGCCAGGCTAAGCATCGTTTATTAATTTTTTTAATCAGTTTTTATACTCAATAAACACGTGATCAGGTGTCTTTTTCATCACCTGACAACGTTACAACTTCGTCGCACATAATGAGACACGTCACGGACATCATGCTCATCAGACAATAGACAGCATCAGCCCGCTGCTTCACCAGCTGACCGAGAGGAACGCACCGAGTCCACGTTAACTTGAGCCGAGCCGCGGCTCCAAGAGGCAGTCAGCTGCTGCAGCTGTTAGCTGTTAGCTGGTAGCTGGTAGCTGTTAGCACGTCGTCCCCTGCAGCGTCAGAGCTCCGGACTCCTGTGAGCCGCGGGGCTTTCACCTGATGTGAGAATGATCCATTGTTTCATTTTTCAGCTCGTAAAGTTCGCGATCACACACGTTTGTTCTAGTAGATCCGTGAGTGTCACGTTTCCATGACGACTGACCGGAAAAAGAGTGTGGTACGTCATGTGCACGTGACTCCAGATGTAAAAAATCTCGGAGCAAAATAAAAAAACAAAACAAAACATGGATGATGGATCTACCACCAGGCTTAACCCTTTAACAGCGAACCTGTCGCCGCCGACAGAATTTCCTAACATTTTTTTAAATTACCGTAACTCTTGAAAGAAATGCGCAATCGAAATGATTCCAACGGTTCCTGAAAGCACTCGCCTTGCGCTTTTCAGTGATATGCTGTTCATTACGGTAATGCCGTGCAGCGCATCACAGCAGCCGCGGGAAAATCCAAGGTTGAGGGAGTGAGGAGAGAGAGAGAGTGTGACGGAGATATTTTGACAGGTGATATTGAATTGGACTTTTAGTGTATTTTTGGTGTGTTATTCTGCTGTGTTTTTGCCTTTTTGAACTGTGTTTTTTATCTTGATTGCTGTATTTTGGCTGTAATTTGCCATTTTTCTTGGCATCATTTTTGCCGGGTTTTTTTTCGGCATCATTTTTGCCGGCCGTTTTTTTTTTTTTCTTTCACATTGGACATTGGACATGTCGAGGAGATCGTCCAGGAAGAAAATAGTGCCCATCAGATTCAGGGATGGAGGAGATTCTTCTGAATCTGAGTAAGTAATGAAGATTATTCAAGTTTGTTTACTGTTGATGTCTCTTTTTTACTGCTTCTCTCTCTGCTTCTTGTTAGCTTGTTAGCTCTTGTTAGCTTGTTCGCTCTCTTGGTTGCTTCACTAAACCCAGACTTCATTTCAATGTGTAAAAAAAGGGAGCTGGCTCTAGCCAAAAAGCCTCCTCTCTCCTCCTCCTCCTCCTCCTCCTCCTCTTCTATCCTCCTCCTCCTCTCTCCTCCTACTCCTCTTCTATCCTCCTCCTCTCTCCTCCTCCTCCTACTCCTCTTCTATCCTCCTCCTCCTCTCTCCTCCTCCTCCTCCTCCTCTTCTATCCTCCTCCTCCTCTCTCCTCCTACTCCTCTTCTATCCTCCTCCTCTTCCTCCCTCCTCCTCCTCTCTCCTCCTCCTCTTCTATCCTCTTTCCTCCTCTTCTATCCTCCTCCTCCTCTCTCCTCCTACTCCTCTTCTATCCTCCTCCTCCTCCTCTCTCCTCCTCCTCTCTCCTCCTCCTCCTACTCCTCTTCTATCCTCCTCCTCCTCTCTCCTCCTCCTCCTCCTCCTCTTCTATCCTCCTCCTCCTCTCTCCTCCTACTCCTCTTCTATCCTCCTCCTCTTCCTCCCTCCTCCTCCTCTCTCCTCCTCCTCTTCTATCCTCTTTCCTCCTCTTCCTCCCTCCTCCTCCTCCTCTCCCTCTTCCTCCTCCCCCTCTTCCCTGTCAAAAAGAGGATTTTTATTACGTTACATCCAGAGTGCCTCAGACTGCCTTTTTGGCTAGAGCCAGCTCCCTTTTTTATTTATTTTACTCATCTTTCCTAGTCTTGATGAGCACCTGATTTATTACAACCCACACTTTTTTTTATATCTCTCCTTGGACCCAGATTACAGCACTCCCTATTGCTTTGCACTTCATTTCAATATTCTCATTCAATATAAAACATAAGACTACATCTTAGTGGCTGTTTCAAATGAATATTATCCTGCTAGTTCCATATCATATGGTATATTACCTTATTCTAATATTTATTGATGTTACTGAAGTAGTCAGTCTTTTATTGTGATTCTAAATACTGGTGTCATTTTTTTTTATTCTGCTGCTGTTGTCTAGAATTTTCTTTGGGATGAATCTGATCTGATCTTTTATTTCTAGGATATCTGCTGGAGAAGGGCCGTTGACAGCACCAGAGGTCTGTGCCAGCCGTGGTCGAGGCCGAAGTCTTGTGCGTGGGCAAGGCCGTGGAGCTGGTGGTGATACCCCTCGGAGCCGGTCACCACATGGTCCACAGGCTTGGAAAACAGAGGCAGAACCAGACACTGCTGTCCCTCAACCTCCAAGGTTCAGACCTAAAAGGATTCCTGGTGTTCAACCTCCTCTCACCACTGCACAATCACCTCAGGAAATCTTTTCCAGTTTTTTTGATGATGAGGTCCAGCAACTGTTGTGTGTAAATACCAACAAAAACGCAGCAAAAAATAGGACAAAAGATTTGCCTGGAGAGAGCTTACCCCTGAAGAACTGAAAAAGTTCCTCGGATTATTGCTCTACATGGCAGTGTGCAACTTCCCTAAAATGACGGACTTTTGGAGGAAAAAGACTATTTTTCATGTTGCGTTCCCTGCCACTGTGATGTCCAGAGACCGGTTCGTTGCCATCACTACCAACCTCCACATCAGTGATCCACAGGATGATGCAGCCAACAATGAAAAAAGGAGCACAGAGGAGTACGACATACTTCATCGTGTCAGACCTCTCCTCGACATGCTGAGGAATCGCTGCATGAGCAACTACCAGCCGAAGCAGCATGTGTCAGTGGATGAGAGGATGGTTGCCACCAAGGCAAGACTGGCAATCAAACAGTACATGAAAGCAAAGCCCACCAAGTGGGGACTGAAATTTTTTGTTTTGGCTGATGTAAACGGGTACATGTTGACCTTAGGCTGTACACAGGAAAGTCAAGGTTTTCTTCAGGGAAGGGGCTGTCGTTTGACGTCGTTGCATCACTGGTGAACAAAGACTACCTCGGTTCAGGTTATATCGTCTACTGTGACAACTTCTACACCAGCCCTGCCCTCTTCAACACCTGAGAGAGCAGGGATTTGGTGCATGTGGCACCTACAGGCAGGGCAGAGTGGGAGTTCCATCGACACAGGAAAATGCCCTGCACAAAAATTCCCCAAGAGGCTCCATTCGGTGGATCAGGGACGGGCACCTTTTGTATGTCAAGTGGATGGACACACGTGAGGTCTCCCTCTGTACCATCGTGCACTCTGTCTACAGCGGGGACACAGTGCTACGCTGGAAAAAGAGTGAAGATGGCCATCTGGAGAGGGTCCCTGTCCCCCGACCGACAGCTGTGATGGAGTACAATAAGTACATGGGGGGAGTGGACACATCGGACCAGATGCTGGGAACAAATTCCGTCCATCGCAAAACCAGGAGATGGAACATGACGGTCTTCCAGCATCTTCTGGACATTGCTGTGACAAACAGCTTTATAATCCACAAGGAGCTGTGCAGCAGCAGGCAGCAGAAACTCCAGACGCGCCAGGCCTTCCAGGAGGAGCTTGTTGCTCAGCTGATCGGTGTTCCCCTGGCCAACAGCCCTGAGCCCCCAAGTCAAGGGCACTTTCCTGTCCCCACTTGTGCTGGTGATATGGAGAAGAGGCAGAGGGCAAGCATGGGGAGGAAGCAGTGCACTGTCTGCAAAAAAAGCACTCCATGGAAGTGTCAGCAGTGCAATGTAGGCCTCTGCCTACAGCTGGACAGGAACTGCTTCCTGCACTACCACCAGGCTTAAAAACGCCTGGACTAATTTGAAAAAAAGAGGCCTAAAATAAATAACTGCTGGGCCAAAGTTCACATGCTTGTTTTTTTTTTGTTTACAGTTTATTGTTCATGTTGCACTTTCAAATTATTTTATTCATGAATATTCTGAGTTCCTTTTTCAGTAAAAATCTCTAAAAATTCAATTCCGTTTTTTGTGTTTTTCTGTTATTACATCCTGTTATAACACCTTTATGATACAGTAAAGCAAAACAACTGCCAGATGTTGAAAGAAGAAGTAGTCCTGAAAAAAGGGACAAAAGCACATAGTCATAGCAGATTGTATGACACTTTTACAGCTATAAAAACAAAATAATTCCAGGCGGACTGTTTAATATTATAGGGGTTAAAGGGTTAACAAGTTTTCTGGGGGAAACCCTGATATTCACTCCTCTGTTGCACAGATCCAAGGGCTCTATGTTGCTCCACGAAACCTTTTTCAAGTACACAGTATAGCGCAGGTTCTAGGGATTATTTTTTTAACATCTTATGGCAGTAAATTAGATCGCCTTAAAGATCACCATTTGAAAAAAAAATCACGATCGTCCCTTCGATCGCCGATAGACGATCCGATCGAAAATCACTCCATCCCTACGTGCCACATATAAGTCGCGTTAGTTAGTTTGTATGAAAAGTGAAGCTTAAGGTGTGTATTGCTGGACAGAAGAGCAGCGCTGCCACCACTTGTTTTCATCCAGATAAGGTGCATGCGCCTTAAAGAGACAGGGGCATTGCCTCGCCTCGCCGCGAATTTCGCCGAAAGGTGACAAGTTTGCACCCCTGTAGTCTGCATCCCAACTATCACTTTAAGATACATTTTCACTTACCATAGTTGGTGTCCTTAGTGTCTGGGTGCATCTTCCAGTACTGGCTATGCCGGACCTTCACGTGAGCCTCAATGGAGGATGGATCCTCACCACACACGCTTGATGCCTTATGAGAGTTTTGAGAGAGAGGGGGGGGGGGGGGGGGGGTATTTAGAAATACACATCTGACTTGTCTGATGTGCACCACTGACTTTTGTTTCTCTGGCTGGTTCTTGCAGGTTCTAACTTTTGAATTTAAAGCTTCCTTTAAATCATATAAACATAACTCAGGAAAGCTCTGAAAGCATCATACACATGCTCACCTTGATGTGACTGGCTCCTTGAGATTGTTGATGAATTAACTGAATTTGATCTGCTTTTTCAACGACCCTTGAAATGGGCACCATGGTGTCTGCGAGGCCCCACTCAACTGTTACACCATCCACATCATTATCTGAAAAAAGTAAACAGAGTGAGATGAAATAGCTGCACACTTGACAAGGAAAGCAGTCAAGATAAACTCAGATAATTTAACTTAACTAGGGAGATATTTCTAGCTTGTCCCTAACCCAAAGCATGTCTTAGCTGTGATAAATAAGATTCAGTAACATTCAGTGTTTCCTCCATCATATAGATCAACAGTTTGAGAACCTACAGCCCATGTCAAAAATAATAACACAGTTCAACATTGGACGATCTAACTGTTAGGCTAACCTCCAGCTGATACAGAGCACACTCATCTGGCGCTGATCAGCCGTTGCAGCGCAGGTGTGTTTTATAACAGCAATTTTTTTTTTTTTAAAAAGTCCATGTTTTTACCTCATCGGTTAAGGAGCGTTGGTTATCGGTCATAAAAAAAAGTGCATCTAAGTTACTGTAGTTCACTCTCTCTCTCTCTCTCTCTCTCTCTCTCTCTCTCTCTCACACACACACACACACACACACACAGACTACATAAACTTTATCTTTCATAATAATGTGCTATCTTTTTTATATTTCCACAGATACCTAAGGCAGATGAAGCAAAAACTGTGACGATCATCGCAGTGATCGCAAGCCACGATGACACACAAGAAGTCATCCTCAAGGACGGGGGCAACCTCTTTGTCCCCAATACGATGTGGGAGCCCTTTGAGGACAGCCTCGAAAAAGATGAGGTGACCGTCGTGGTCACCACCACAGAAAAGCATGTGAAATCAATCAAAATGGCATAAATGTTGCAAACCGAGTTGTTAAGTTGTTATAAATGTAGATTAGATTTTGATTATAGATTAGATTGTGTATTGTTGATTAGATTCTGTATTGTAGATTAGATTTTGATTATAAATTAGATTTTGTATTGTTCAGGATTAAAGGTTCTTGAGGCAGGATTTGTGAAGAAATGCACATGCGTTTTAAGTTTTTTACTGCTGATGGGCGATGAAGCGTTCAAAACCAAAAAGAATGAGCCCACTCACGTATCTCTCTGTTGCCTTGAACAGGCTGTGTGCTGCATAATGCGCTGCAATTCTGGGTCCGAATTTTCCCGCGCTGTCCGCGGATGTGACGTCAAATAACGCTGCATGCGCGTCCTCGACAGCTTCGGCTTTCCACCGCTTGCGACCAGCGGTCGGCGGATGTCTTGCAGCCTGAACAGTTATGTGAGCAGCGTAGAGAAATAACGTCACTTTCTTAAATTTTAATATTTTTTCATGCGAGAAAGTGACAGTTTAGATTCCCAATCTGTTGTCAGTTTATCCAAATAACGTCTGTAAGTAGGTTTGCTCCGACATTTTTCGGAGGAGTGCAGAGCCACACACACGCAGCAGCAGCAGCAGCGGCTCGTCACAGAGGCTGCAGCCGGGGAGCTGAGCTCATCGGCCGGGCAACAGCTGTCCTCCTCCCAGGGAAGAAAACCAGCCGAGTAACTTCCCCACAGGTTTTTAGAGGTTGTCTGCCGGCTGGTTGAATTGTTTTAAGGAGATAAATGCTGGTCTCAGTGATGAAATCTAACAGTGGCAGTCGCATTAGTTCATTTGAATGAAAAGTGAAGCTTCAGGTGTGTGTGAGCAGCGCAGCCTTGGGGCTCTGTACGTACAAAAATCACCATATTTAGGCTACTTCAATTAATAAATAAATAGTTTTATAATGAGCCGATTGATTCATCCGTGGTCAGTTTATCCAAACAACGCCTGTAAAGAAAGTGTGAGAGGAAGAAAAGCCCTGACTTGCTTGGACAGACGTTGTTTGATGTCACCCGCTGATTTGCATATATAAATATCTAGACCCCGAATATAAGTCTTTTTCAGACTTTTTTTGACGGAAAAAATATCGTCTTATATTCGGGTCAATACGGTATGTTCACGGTTTCAAAAATACCCGGGCTCGTGTGGACAAGGCCTGAGAGTCTGGGCTGTAACCACATCACTGTTTTGTTGGTTCCGCTACTGTGATTGCACAATGTTACCACGAGAGTCATTAGTAAATGATTAGAAAAAATACAAATAAATAAATGAATGTTACCAATTATTTTTTTTTAGATTTGAGACTAAATACAACCATAACATCATACTTATCATGAGTTCACATTTTTAAGACATTTTAATGCCAATCAAGGCCTTGTTTTTAGATTTGTGAATTCAATGCCTTTTAAGATTTTTTAAGGATCCGTAGGAACCCTGAGTCATGTATGTTACTGTTACATGGACCAATCACTGTGTCTGCAATAAATATTATTATTATTCATTTGTGTTTTTTTGTTTTGTTTTTTAAATTCCAGGTTTAAGATGCCAGGCTCCGTTTTCAGGAAGTGCATCAGCTGCCAAGCCACTATTGGTGTGGCATGCAAGATAATGCAAAAATTGTCAAGCAAAACAGCCCACCAAGGAAAGGCTAAAAATAAAAAAAATTGAGGGGATAAAAGGATATATGGGTCAAAAATCTGAAAAACAAAACAAAACGACTTCACATGTTCTGGATGATAGTATTTTGGTATGTATTTAACATATTTTATTTTTGTCAACAAATTCTATGCTTGTGATTAGGGCTGACCCGATTATCATATTTTCATAATCGAAGCTTCGCGGACATAAAATCGACTTGAAAAATTGAACAGCCTGGGCTACAGGGGTGTCCTTTTCCCTACCACAAAAGGAAAAAGGCCGTTGACGTGGTGCACCCAGCTCATACACCCCAAGTGACAGCTGTCTGACAAGGCTGCAAAATGCCTGGACCGGATGAGGACACTGTATGAGGTTTTAATCAATGGTAAGCCTGTAATTATTACAATAAATAGCTACAAATCTCAACAATTCAATTCAGGGGTTTCAGTGATGTCACTGTTTTGTTATGGCCCCCATCTTGAGGACCGTACAGACCGTACCGTACAGCATTTCAATTCAAGAGGGGGAGACTGCAGCAGCTAACATTAGCTGCTCTCCTCTGTATTAGCGTTGGAGCTGAGTGCTGCACCTCACAGCGGTGTATTGTTTCCACTTGACTCTAGGGCTGGGTATTGTTAAGAATCTCACGATTCCATTCGATTTCGATTCATTAGGTCACGATTCGATATCGATTCGATATTGATTGAAATGCTTCGATATCGATTCAGTATCGAGTAGCAATACACCAGTAAGAGTACCAGATACATTTTTTAAAAATAATTATTTATTTAGTTTAATGCCTTATGAACAGCCATGGTATAACTCAAAGCATGACAAAATATGACACTGCTTTAACACTGAACTACAGTGCATGTAAATTTAAGTTATGTGTTTCTTCCCTCTTGGAAATTGTAAAATAACATTTTCATAACATTTTGAGTAATAAAACAATACAAAACATGGGGGCCAATTTATGTTTTTGCCCGTGGGTGGGCAAACACTGGTGCGCATATCATGCCACGTGGGACTCATCGCTCATTATTAATAAATAATAGCCTACTGCACAACTGAAAATATTGTAGCGACCCGCAGTAATGTTCTTGTTATGATGTTAAAGTTCTGTGATTTCTGACTGTGAATGTGTACAGGCAGGTTGGATGAGAAACTGAGGAAGACAGAGTCCTGTGTGTGTGTGTGTGTGTGTGTGTGTGTGTGTGTGTGTGTGTGTGTGTGTGTGTGTGTGTGTGTGTGTGTGTGTGTGTGTGTGTGTGTGTGTGTGTGTGTGTGTAGGTGAGTGAGTGAGGAGGAGCAGAGGAAGAAGTGAGAGCTGTCAGATAAGTTTGTGTTATGTTGTTGACTTGTAGTTAAGTCGGGTCGGACGCTATAGGCGTGGCTCAGTGGCTCAGGTGGTAGAGCGGGTCGTCCAATGATCAGAGGGTTGGTGGTTCGCGCCTTGCATGGCAGCTTCCGCCATCAGTGTGTGAATGTGTGTGTGAATGGGTGAATGTGATGTACTGTAAAGCGCTTTGGGTATCGTTTAGGTATAGTAAAGTGCTATATAAATACAGACCATTTACCATTTACCATTACAGTGAGGCTCTCCTGAAGAAAGCTAAGTCAGCAACCTATGAGGAAAAACTGCTGAGAGCAAGTTCTGTTCAAGTTCTGGAGTGATGACTGCGAGTGAAGCTGTAGTTAAAAGAGCATTAAAAAAAGCATCAACAAACAAAATTGAAATAATATACCTTGGATGCTGTTGCTGATACAGTACAGAATGTACATGGCTTAGAAGGACATGTTATATGAAAAAATGGTTAAAATGTCCATATTTAGTTTAATAAATGTATTTAAGTCATAAATGTCATTTTATTGTTGTTTTTTTTATCGATAGTGAATGGGGAAATAACTGCGTGCAAAGCAAAGTAGTCTGCAAAAAATATTTTGCCAAGGTTGGCAGGTCTGTAACCATCTAAGAGCAGGTTTCCATGAAAGTAGTTGAGAATATGGGAACAATATAACGAAGTGAAGTCAGACTTCATACATGATTATACCATGGTCTGGGTGAATCCTCGATTCTGATTGGCTGCGGGGTGTCCATTAAAAAGTGATAATGGACACCCATAAAGATGTTCCGGTAAAATAGCCTGATTACGTTCTAAATATTACTGCGCTGGCTCAAACGCTTGTTGGTAACCACGGCAACGGACACTTGGACCATAACTTTTTTTTCAGCGCATCACGGCACTGGAGTCTGTAAACACACAAGCGGTAAGAAGTGCACTGGCCGTCTGAAAAACTTTGTGTCACGTAACATTTAAGCCGTCACCTCACCTCCCTTCACTGATCAACTATCAGGCTGTGGCAGAGTCACCATGGCGACACGCTGCGGTCACAGCGGGACCCTCTTTTTTTTCTTTTATCGCCGACGAGAGTTATTAAATAGTCCGCTCGGCTCAGCCGCTTATTGTGAAAGAAAAACGTATGATTTGAACGGTAAAAACAACATTAAATTAAAGTAATTGATTTAATATGTATTCATCTCATAAGTGACCATGGTATAAGCGGGATAATGCCCTTCGAGGTGTCTGATTATCAGAGATTAATGGACTTCGCGGAAGCAACCGTCCTCCGCTTCGCGTCGGATGGTTCACGCATCCGCGTCGTCCATTAATTTCTGATAATGGACACCTCGTCGAGCATTATCCCTTACTTATTCCACTGACTTCACTCAGCGGATCCGTTACTTTACAGTTCCTTGTTTCCTGATGTACTTTCAGATTTTGTGCTGCTAATTTCAAACATGGGGTGTCTTGGACTGCTGATTAACTGACAAAGAAATCAATCAATTCACAGAGAAATGCGCTGGCTCTCAAAGGTGGGGGAAATGTGAAGGAGTGCGTCAGCAGGGTGATGGGTGCTACACTGTCCCGCTCACTGCCATCAACATGCGGGGGATAAACGGCAAAATTGGGTTCCAGCACCTGGAGCTGAAAGACACAGTCATTGGTAAGTTTTTTGTTTTTTGGCTTTAAAGGTCCAGTTAAAGAGGAACTCTGCAGGATTTTGACCTTAACTCTGCTACATTTGTCCCTTAACTCCCATCTTAAGAGTAATGTTGCTGGTTAAATCAATGACTTGTAACTTGTTCCAGCCTTCCACCTAACGTCTCTTGGCTGAGCAGAGCCAATAGTGATAACCAATAGAGCCAATAATATGACAGATTATTACACGGCTCTATTGAATGCTGCACTCAGTCAGTCGCTGCATTCTACGGTCTGTAGTAAAACCATCCTGGGAGAGATGCCTTCTCCATTACAGGGAACGGCCGAGTGGTGAGACGGGACTCGGGACGCGCTGCAGCAGGCAGATGGAGAGAGGAGGAGAGGACTGAGCTGCATCCACAACTACACAGGTTGACTTAAATCTATCTGTAATTCACTGGAATGCGGATGGACCGAAAACAACTGTGAGTTGAGAACTGTGATTTTAAATCACCTAAAACCAGATGTAATCTCACTGAATGAAACACATCTGATTGGAGAGAGTTCTCAGGGGTAGACAATAAGGGAAATTTTTTGAAGATCACTAGCCCCACCATTCTAACCACTGGCCCAGGACAATAGGTATCGACTCCCATATTAACGAAATACAATATATCCCAGCCAATTCCTGCGGTCTCGCCATCGAGGCTGGAACTTTCTTATATACCGATACCAATACTAGTAAATTTCCACGATTCTTGACAATTATTCGATACCACGGTTTAAGAAGGACAAAAAAGTGCTTCTAAATTCATCAGGCTACTTTATTTAATAAATAAATAACTGTTTCACATTAGACTTGTACAGTATTTAGCTCCACTGTGGTTTAACAATGAAGTAAAAACAGAGTTAAAATGGTAACTATGCCTCAACACAAACATGAAGTGATGTAGTCATTACTTTTATCCTCCAAGTAGTTCAGTGATATAACTATTGTTCTCATTCATTCACGTTTAGGCTGTTTCCACAGATTGGTGCAAAACTGATTCATTGTTTCATTTTCAGCTCAGTTTTGCGTTTACACACATTTTTTTTTTTTTTTTTGGGTTATTATGGTCTAAACGTCACGTGCACTGCCGCTGTGGCGCACACCGAACACCTGGCGCCCCAGCGCGAGCTCTGGCCCGTGTGTAACGTTCGCGTCGGTCCCCCCAGGACTCGACCCGACGCGCTGAGGAGGAGGGAAGTTTCATGGTTAAAGCAGAACTATGCAGGATTTGGGCTGTAATTATTGTGGCTCAGAGACACTGTGATGGTTCAGTGACCTATTATGAGGTGAGTGGGGTCTAGGCCAATGCGCTCACCCCCCCCCCCCCCAACTGGCTGAAAACCGCACTTGAAAGATCAGTCATCCGTCTCGGTGTTACAGATCTCGTCAATGGCTAGAACTATCGCGAGAAATCTTTTATCTTTTATAAGATAATGTAATACATCATGACACTGACAGGAATAAGGACTTGAACCCTATTTTATTTTACTACTAAGACTAGTGGACTTGAACCACAAGAATAAGGACTTGAACCCTATATTTTACTTTTACCTATACATTTACCCATACTTATATTTAAAACCATGTTACATTTCTGTTTGATCAATATACTTTACCTTTAAGACAAAGCTTAACATTACTGTTTTGACGTCACACCACCTTACCTCCTCCACACTCAGATCAATTTGGAATATCCAATGAGCAGAATTTGGTCATACAAGACAACAGGTTTCTGCCTTACCTTGTTTTAGGCCGGCCCTGTGAGTGGTAAGAAGTCCAGTGGGAGACTCTGGTCCCAGCCGAATCCAGGCCTGAGGTCCCGGTCTTCAATCTCTAGGTCCTCCTCTCAGAATCACATCGGGGTCACCAAAAATGTCAGGCAAAACATTGCGTGTTCGTTTATTCCAAGAGAGGACAAACAACGACGTTCCGGTCAACTATTTATTAAATTGGATCATCAAAGGAAATCAGATACAAGAAACTCTCCTGTTCAGGAAATGGCAGTCTGCAAGCAGTTAGCTGCAACCACCAGTGCCCGGTGCGATTGCCCGTGGCCCTAATAATAGTCCATGAGCCAGACCACCAATCGCAATCGAAAGGGTGGGCAAATTCTTGTTGCTATTTTATTATTCCTATATATGTCCAGATTATTAATTGGTATGATAACCTTCGCACAAGAGTAGCTTAACAATATTTATCATGCATTCACTATTTTGACCATAAAAATGCCATATACACCAATTATGGCCATTCTCCGATGTTGCACATTTCATAATTTGTGTGCCACTACTGATGATTTAGAGCACCTTTGCAGTTGCAGAAAGGCCCTGCAGATAATATTTGTTTGCACCACTAGTTGGCGCTAATTCCACTGGGTGCATGAGGGAGCGAGGGGGAAAATCGGCTTTAATACTGCTGTTAGCAGGAAGTAGCAGAGGACTTTTGTGAAATCACATTATACAGGGAACATTTTTAATGGTTTATATATACATCCAAGGTTAAGAAGGCTAAGATGTAGTGAGTAAAGATGACATTAACATTATAGCATGTTACATCCATAGGTTTAGGGTTATTTAGGGGGAACTGGGGCATTGTTCATTAGGCTGACTGCAGAGAGGAAGAAACTGTTCTTGTGGCGTGAGGTCCTGGTCCGGATGGACCGGAGCCTTTTGCCAGAGGGGAGGGGCTGGAAGAGTTTGTGTCCAGGGTGAGAGGGGTCAGCAGCTATTCTGGCTCTGGTCTCCGGGTCCTGGAGATGTACAGCTCTTGAAGAGATGGGAGGCTGCAGCCGATCACCCTCTGGGCAGAGTGAATGACACGCTGCAGTTTGGCCTTGTCTCTGGCTGTAGCTGCAGCAGACCAGACTGACATGGAGGATGTGAGGATGGATTCAGTGGTGGCAGTGTAGAAGTTCACCAGCATCTTCACAGGGAGGTGAAACTTCTTCAGCTGCAGCAGGAAGTATAGCCTATCCTCTGCTGAGGCTTCTTGGTGAGGGAGCTGATGTTCTGCTCCCATTGGAGCTCCTGGGAGATGGTGGTGCCCAGGAAGCAGAAGGACTCAACCAGGGTCGCTGTAGAGTCACAGAGGATGACAGGGGGGAGGGCAGGTGGGTCCTTTATGAAGTCCACTATCATCTCCACTGTCTTCAGAGCGTTCAGCTCCAGGTTGTTCATGCTGCACCATGACACCAGAGGGTCAGTCTCGCTCCTGTAGGCCGACTCGTCCCCATCAGAGATGAGGCCGATGAGGGTGGTGTCAGCAAATTTCAGGAGCTTGACAGACTGGTGTCCAGATGTGCAGCTGTTGGTGTACAGGGAGAACAGCAGAGGAGAAAGGACGCAACCTTGGGGGGATCCAGTGCTGATGGTCTGGGTGTCAGAGTCATGCTTCCCCAGCCTCACGAACTACCGTCTGTCAGTCAGGAAGTCCGTAATCCACCTGCACATGGAGTCAGGCACATTAAGCTGCAGAGCTTGTCACGGAGCAGAGCTGGGATGATCGTATTGAAGGCAGAGCTGAAGTCCACAAACTGTACCCTGGCGTAGGATCCTGGGGAGTCCAGGTGCTGGAGGATGAAGTGGGCCATGTTTACAGCATCATCTACAGATCTGTTGGCTCTGTAGGTGAACTGTAATGTCCTTAAGGTGGGTCAAGACGAGGCACTCAAAAGTCTTCATGACCACAGAAGTCAGAGCAACGGGTCTGTAGTCATTAAGGCCTGTGAGCCTTGTCTTTTTGGGAACTGGAACAATGGCTGAGGCCTTGAAGCAAGCTGGCACATCGTGAGCTTAGAATTATAGGGTTCTATCTCCGTTTTGGGTAGTTCCGAGATATTGAGCATCAAAGTTCCAACTCGGCTTGTGTTTTGGTTGATAGAACCTTTTTATTTTATGAATAACTAATCAAAAAAATGTTGAAAATTAAAAAATAACACTACACAGGCATTAACAGACCACTAATGGATGATATTATGCAAAAATCTCAATTTTGAAAAAAATGGAGATAGAACCTTATAATTCTAAGCTCACGACATGACAGTTCTCCAGTGAGGTGTTAAAAATGTGTGTGAACACCGGAGACAGCTGATTGGCTCAGTGCTTCAGGGTGGAGGGGGAGACTTATACCCCTTTCCCACTGGCCAAAACCCGTTTAAACCCACAAACGCACCGACCCGCGTCAACCCAGGACGTCTGTCTGACTACCCATTTCTCCGACCATACATTTCTTTATTTTTGCGTCCATTAGTCCGACCTCCCATTTCTCCGACTTAAGTAGCCCTAACCCTGGGATTTGAAGATCAAAGAACACTGACCAAAAAAGATTGAAAAAAAAGAAGCGACAGTCTGTTTAACTGACATGTTGTGGCCGCGGCAGACTCGCTGTCCTCCATGGCGGGCGGCTGGGGCATGACACGGTGTTTCTCGCACTGCGAATGAAAGCGGGGCGACTAGTTTATGCGGGGGTTAGACGGACAGACCCGGCTCATTTTGGTCAATGGGAAAGGAGCCAAATGCCGATTGTTAGCGGGTCGACCCCAGCCCCCCTGTAATCCTCTCAGCAGGCACGCCGATTTTTCCCAGTGGCCACCCGTGGTACTGCAACAAAAAATCCCATGCGGCCCAGAAAGGATTTTTCCCATAGACCGCAATAGTAAAAGAGAAGCCTGTAAAACTGTTCACAGGACACCTCTGGCTGTAACCTCCGTTAATTACTAATCTTTGTATTCTATATTTTTAAGTCATGGACTTTTTATCCGTCAAAATGTTTTCTAACGGCCAGAAAAGCCACAGAAAAGTCTCATTTCTGGCCGTGACGTCACGGCTGTGTCCGTGCACCAGCAGTGCGCGGTCGTGTGTCTCGGGACCGAGGATGCCTGAAACTAATGAGACTCTGTCCGGTGCTAAAATCACTCAGAAAAGTGGAAAACACGGCTCAAAGGTGAGTTTTTGTTTGGTCACATCGAGTTAATTTAACTTTATGATAGTTAATGTCTGTTATTAGTCTCTTGTCAACTCGTATTCTTAAACGTAACGTTTTAATTGATGAGATCGCCTCGTAATGACTGCTTTTACTGACGTGAAACCCGGACTGTTTTACATTACTGCTCCTGTAAAACTCATATTTTTCAGTCATTTTAGCTTGATAAGTCATTTATGCTGTATGTGTTTGTGTGTGTCAACAGTGTCTCATCGCGGCTGATGTTCAACACCTGTTGCTTCGTTCACAACGTCCACGTTATTTATTTTACGGTTTAATTAATGCCACGGTGGTAAAATGTAAACCGAGACTTGTCCAGACTCCTCCATCAGTGTGTGTCGTGTGTGTGTCCTGACGGTGCAGCTGCTTCTTCACCGGGGCCGGAGGGAGAACCGTGGACGTCCTCCTCATCCTCCTCATCCTCCTCACCGTCGTCAGTGTGTGTTTGTTCAGTGTCAGTATGCTAAATGATCATATTATTAAATTGTTCGGAAAAAAACAAACATGCTTGTGACTTTTTTCTTCTTCTACCAAATCCAACATCTGCAACTGTGTCTGGGGCATCGTGTTTAATTCAAATGTCTGGTTCTGTAACAGCTGTATTTAGTGGACACTGATATTCTGTGTGTTGTGGAAATATTGTAAGGTTAAACTGTTGAATTACAAAGAGTCTCATCCACCTGAAGGCTTAATGATGATGATGAAACTATGAACACAGCCAGTACAGACAATTATTAAAAGGAAGATGCATTTGCCAAAGAGCTCTAATTTTCTTTAATCACTGTGGTTGATAAAAACAAAACACGTGTGACTAAGCTTATAATACCTCCACCAATGTCCTGTACAACTGGTGAACTGTGCAGCAAGTTAAATATACTAATATAAAAAAGGTAAGAGTAAAGCCTCATTACATTATTTGAGGTGTTCTGTGGTCATCTCTGTCATGTTTAACAAAAATACAGTTAATTATGATTTATTTTCCATTGTGATTTAAGCTTACAGGTTCGGACTAACTCGTTTTCAGTGTAACATGTATATTAATTAACTGTCAAAACGATTTAACGATCATATAAACGACCGTAGTAAACCTACGATCGGTCGTCTTACTTTTTAAATCATTATCTTTGTTTCAAAGTCCGTGTGAGTCCTGTGAAAGTCTTATTACTCATTCCTTAAATCCACAATAACTCATACATGAACGCGCAGCGCCAAAACTAGAACGGCGGTTGCTCGTTCTCATTGCCCCAGGGCATGATGGGAGAACGCAAAGCATTATGGGGGGTGACTCAACTGCGCATGCTCTATGGGCCGCATAACGCGGAAGTAAACCCGGAAGTCAGAAACTTTTTCGGCGTATGCGCCAGGCGAGCAACTTCCATTGAAATGAACGGCGGCCATTTTCCGGTCCGGTATCCAGTTAATATAATACATCCATGGTCGACCCGCATTTAAAAAACCTGCGTCGACCCGCTGATGTTAGTAGGAAAACGGCTAGAGTTTGGGCCTGCAGCTTTGCACGGGTTCAGCCGTTTAAACAGTCTCTTCACCTCTCCTTCTTTGATTTGATTTGATTTCTATGATGGAGTGATGAAGTGGTGTGAGAGGTGTGGGGGAGGGTGGCTCTGGGGTGTGGGGCTGTGTAGGTGATCGAGGTGTGGAGGAGCTGTTGCTGATCGATAGCTGGTGGTTGGAGGTGTGGGGGATATCAGGTCTGTCCCATTGTCTTTCAAAGCGGCAGTAGAACTCGTTCAGGCTGTTGGCCAGGCGTAGGTCACTGACAGAGGGACACTTGAAATACTGTACTGGCAGTATGCTCCACATTATTTGTGACAGAAGGAGCAAGCTCTTTAGTTGATTTTAATTGTGTAAAAAAATATTTGTTTGTTCTTGTTATTGCATGAAAAGTAAAACACTCTAAAAACTTTGGCTATTTCATGTGTATGTTCTAATTTTTATCACATTTTCATTCACATATTCCTGAGGTGAGTCTGTTATTATTACAGTAGGGTCTTGATAAAAGGGAAAAACATCCTTGAAGTGATTTAGGCACTGAGTGGTCAACAAACAGCATAATACCGAACAAGCACTATACACAGTTTTCAAGTTTCCACTCTACCGGTCCACCTATTCAACACATGAAAACCACCACTAAGCTACCTGTTTGCAATGGTTATCATGCCAAACTGTTCACTAGAGATGTCTACCAAGTCAAAAAAACAAACTAGAAATTGCCCACCCGTTCGATTGCGGGAGGCCAATTTTGGGGTCTTGGCTCATGGACTATAATAAGAAAAAATCCACACAATAACAGTAGTGCACGATCCATTTGTAGATGGTGTGGTCTGGATGCCAGAGGAACCCTTTTCCTTAGGCTTCATGTCGACCCCAGGGGCTGCTGCCTCTACACTGCGGACCGAGGTGCTGAACGCTGTGCTTCCTCGGGTCCCTGACGTCGTGTGTCTTCTGGCGCCCAGCAACAACCTCAGAGCCAGCAGGACTATCGACGAGGCTGCTGCCGACTACACCGAGCTCCTGCTCAGCCTTCACAGCTGCTGTCCCAACGTAAGCTTTTTTCATGTCTTGATTGCTTCTTCATTCTTAATAGTAGTAGTAGTAGTAGTAGCAGCAGTAGTAGTACATTAGCTGGTCTAATTAGATTATATGAGCTTTCAAATAATAATGAATGTACTGTAACTAGTGCTGCACGATTTGATAAAAATGTGCGATTGCGATTATGGTGGAAAATATTGCGATTGCGATTACGATATTGTAAATTAATGCTGTAAGGAGTCTATTTGCTTGATTATCAAGCACAGCACAGGAAATAACCATATTTTAGGAGTGTATTTCTCAAATAATAAGTGTTTCCTTACAGTATCTTTGTATTAAATAAAAATAGGTAACTTTTTGTGCAGTTTCATAGTCTACTGCATAGGTGTCAAAGTCAAGGCCCGCGGGCCGGGACCGGCCCGCCAGGCGGTCCAATCCGGCCCGCGGGACAAATGTTGGAGTTCCGTTTCTTTCGGCCCTCTCTCAGCAGTCTGCTGAGCTCACTCCCCCGCCCCTCCCTCACAGATTGAGTGAGCGCCACTTCTCCTCTCCCCCCCCGCCCCTCCCTCCCTCCCTCAAGTTGCAGCGGACAACAGAGACACAGAGCCGCCGACTCTCACGTATTGACTACTACAACACAACAACAGCGGCTCGTTGCGTAGTGTAAGGACAGCACCGACATTCACCGCTAAAGTCCTGCTCTTGGCCCAGCTCGGCTCGAGTTCTCACTGGGCCTGAAAGTTAAAACCCAACACGGTCCGACCTGCTGATGAAGCCCCGGCGCGACGTGGCCGGACTCATTAGCGCAAATTCTCGATCCGAACCGGCGTGTCCGGTCGGGTTGGTGGGGCAGAACCGGCCTGGGGGCAGAACTGGCCCGGTGATAAGCCAGATATAACCTGTAGTTACGTATCCACGCACAGCTGGAAGCTCAAAGCAACAGAGGAGGAGAACAGAGAGAGAGGAGAGGGACAGCGCAGCTACAGGTGTGTGTGTGTGTGTGTGTGTGCGTGCGTGCGTGCGTGCGTGTGTGTGTGTGAGAGAGAGAGAGCGAGAGAGAGAGAGGGAGATGTATTTTTCCTATAGCTACAATTTAATATCAGCCCAATACCTACAATTGTCTGTGTCATTTGCCACATGTGGTTTTGACCTAGAACTGACAGCCTTTTTAAGGATTTGCCTCTGACAAAAATATTAAGCCGCTACTGGCTGCTAATTGGTGGAAACTCATAATTACATCATGGAAATAGTATAAATAGGCTATAGGCCTATGTATATCCTAATAAGTTGGCCATTCATTTAAAAAAAATATTACAATATTAACTTTTGGTTCATATGCCCAGACAGCCCTAAATTTCAGAAATGTTCATATTTTTTTGTAAAAAGGAATAGCTCATAAAACTGTAGCAACATCTTAATAATGTACTATTGCACAAAAACCAAAAGGGAAACATGGTGGAGTTCTTGTTATTTACAGGTTAATATGCAAATGCGATCATTTACTGTTCCGGCCCTCTTGATATCAAAATTAGGCCGACTTGATGCGGGCCCCTGAACTATAATGACTGTGACAACCACCCTGGTCTATAGCTATTACTGCGATGCCATCATTTTATTACAATGCCCTTAACTCTTCTTCTCACTCCCCCCTCCCACCCCTCCTCCTCACAGACAGCACACAGGTACCCGAGGTAACATCAGAGACAGACAGAACAGACACATACCACAACGCACGCACATCGCGCGCGCACACACGAACAACAACTAACGGAATGAGACCGGCAAATGAGTGTGGCTGTTACCAGATAGCAAAGAAAAATAAAAAAGTACAGTTAAAAGAAAACCAAACACCGAAGCTTTTCAGGTTCGTTCGCCCCCAACAAGGCATATACCAATCCTCGTTTTTTAAAGCGACACTGCACATGTTTGCGGAGGAAAACACAGTTTCGCTTACCGTGACGCTAGAAAGCTCCCCACAACCTGGCTGGAAATCACGGGGAGAAAAACGGTCCCTGGCAGCACACGGAGCGCTGTCCCCTTGCCAGCTGGGTAAGTCACGTGATCAACCATGCTGGTCAACATGACTAACTACTGACGGAGTCTGCTATGCTGCCCACATTGGCGGCTCTGCTCTACTCACGAAACAGGAGTTAAAGTCCCCGTGATAACAGCTCCAAGCAGATGTTCGCTCAATAATTATGTACATAATTCGGCAATCGGCACTCTTTTCGCAGCATTTACGTAATCGCAACGGCGTGACATCGCAGATTGCGATTGCGATTAGATTAATCGATGCAGCACATAATTGTAACCTGTATATTAACTTTTTGTTTTCTGCAGCTTTTTGTTGTTTGATTCCTTCCCTCCCCGTCCGTTGAACTGTGAGGTGACCTTAACACCAGAACTTCCTTCGCCAGGCGCATACTGCTACGCGTGGTCCTGCGGATATGCGTACGTAAAAAAAGTTCGTAGATTTAAATGGAGTTACCATTTTAAAATTTTATATGTTCTCCTCTGCACGACCGTATTTGGAATAAAAATGTACCCTCAATATGCATTGAGGTAGTAGTAATGAATAAAAAGTCACCCATTACATGTATGTGAGATTATAATGGCTGTGGTTAAGTTTTTAGGATAGTGACCGTACCTTTCTCAGCTGAGGATACTTCCCCCTCAAACCGGTCGCGCGCCAAGCTGTGGGCCAGAGATGGTGTAAGTAGAATGTCCTTGTGTGAAGCTGCAGCTGCTGCTTTTTGAGGCTAAAACTTTTGTCTCTGTAAATGAATTTGGTAATGTAAATTTCTGCAGATCCATCTGAGCGATGACGAGGGTATGTGGATATCCTTTTCCGTGTGCTGTTGGTCCGCACGCCCATGCAGCAGCCTGGAGACACCACCAATCCCAGCACCCCCCGGTCTCTCCCAGGACAGGCCCGTCACCCTGCCAGCTAGGAACATCACTCCCAAGCAGGTTGATGACGGAGAGGTCCTAGCCCCTACCTTGCATCGAAAATCACCATGACCCCTTTCAGTGGCAGCAAGCATTGAGCAAAAGTCATTTCATAGGCCCGCAAGGTAATTGTATTACACAAAGTGTAATGTGTATATGAGCACAGTGAAAATTAGATTTTTTTTTACTCAAGTGGTTTTAAACAATTTGATTAATGCAATGTAAATACAACTTTTCAATTCCAGACAAGCCACCTATTGAACCCCTCCCAGGTCCCAGGATTCAGCACAGCCCGTGATGGCTCAGCAGCAGGTTTGTTACTTTAACAAATACTTTAGGATGTCCTAATTGGTACTTAATGTATACTTTGATGTATGTGATAAGACTATGTTGTCATGTAGTATTTTTTCTTTTTGTTTCACAGGCGGAGGAGAGCTTTCTTTCCCAGCTGAATCCAGTCTGGTTCAGCAGCGCAGCATTACATAGCTATGGAGGAGTTTACTCTTCTGTTCCTTCTTTCTCCCTCTGTTCTGTCTTGAATGCCCAGGTGGTGGGACAACCTCAGGCCAAGCCCTCCAGTCCAAAGCACAAGAGGTGTAATTTGAGTGATTTGTACTTCCATTTTATCTATTATTTTAGGGTTTGGTTAAAACTGTCACACCCTACCATATTGTCCCCAACATACAATAATTCTAAAACTTTTCCAAATAAGCATTGATACTCATAAAAGTAGTCAGAAGTAAGAAGATAGAAGTAGTAGAAAAACTCCAAGCTAAGGCTGTCTCAAACATATTTGAAATTGTAATTCAGTGGGTAACTTGTTATAGCTGGAGCTTATAGATTTGAAAGCATAATTTGATATGTTATCCTTATTCATTTTGTAGGGCGGCCACCTCAGCGTCAGCCAGACGAACCAGGGCCACAGCACGACCCCCCCGCCGACCCCGCCGCCACCGCTCTCCAGTGAACAATGTATGCTACAGTTTCTCACAACTACCACAGACACCAAACACACTTTCAGAATAGTCACTAGATACACATTACAGGACTTGTCCACTCTGTCTGAGATTTGGTTTTCATGACAACAGCTGGTTGGATCACCCCCAGCCTAGCGTCCTGGGAGATCGGAGGAGGAGGAGTCCCACTTGCAGCCCAACTACTTTGCCTCAGACGGTATGTGTTTTCATCTCATCAATTAGTCCTAATTTGTTTTCCAGAAGTAGCTTTCAAGAACATTAACAATAATTTTAAAATTTTTGTTTTTTAATTTTATTAATGAACTCAACTACTATCATTCTCAATGGTCAAACATATCCAGTGAATGCACTATGTGATGACAAAGTATCAATCGGTCCTTTTCTTTGTGAAGTCTCCAACAGTGAGTTCCCCCCCCCCAACCCCCGGGGGTGAGACGGCCCTGGGACCGGGGAAAGGCAGCCCTCGGGCTCCCCACCTCCTGTGGACGATGTAAGTTACTTTAATGTGTTATAACACAGACATGTCTAGATTATCCACCCTAGTCTTGGAGAGTAATGCTTTTATGTCATCTAGTCAACAGCTGGTTTGATCACCCCCAACCAGATTTCCCTTGAGTTGGGGCGATCGCAAGAAACCCCCTGCTGTTCACCAGCTGCAAAGGTAAATTTCACTCCACCTGAATTAAGTGCATTGTTTCATTAAAGTCTTCAGTTTCACTGAATGTGTTGTAATGTGTTCTCAGATGGCCAAGCTTAAGACACCTTCACCAGTTGCGCCATCCTGGACCATTAGAGATGCAGGCTGCGACCCTTCCTCCCCACCTAAGGTATTTTCTTCCCTCTCCAATCCACACACAAAATGTTTACAGTACAATGAGCAGAGGTGGGTAACGCGCTACATTTACTCCGTTACATTTACTTGAGTAACTTTTTGGATAAATTGTACTTCTAAGAGTAGTTTCAATGCAGCATACTTGTTACTTTTACTTGAGTATATTTCTTCAGAAGAAGCGGTACTTTTACTCCGTTACATTGAGCTTCATTCCGGTCGCTACTCGCTACTTTTTCTTATAGATCTAATGAGAAAGAAATTGAGATACTTCCGAGCCTCTGTCACGTGACTGCGTTTCACCAATCAGATGTAGCCACTCACGACGTTTGCCATGCTTTACAATACTGCAATAAATGTCATGGGCTTGTTATTAAGGCAGCCTAATGTCATATTATGATATTATGACATCCCTAGCAAAGCACAATGAGTAGAAAAGTTGTTGAATGATGTAGTTAATCTACAGTAAAATTGAACGTGGGTGAAGAAATAGAGCATTTTCTAAAAAACATTTTTTTTCTCGGGGGGGGGGGGGGGGTTGGTACTCATAAAAATAATTCAAGATTGGCAGGTCTGATTATCTTTCTCTGCATTTCACAAATGCCATTGGGTAATTAGTGTGAATGCTTTTATTCGGTTCGGCCATTTTCGGCCTTTCTTCGTCATGTAACTAGTCCTTCATACTTTGTGCTATTTCAACAATTCAAATATCAAAATGTTCAGCCTTTTCGGGACAGGTGTGCTATGTCTTTTCTCTTTTCAACTATTCATAACTTTTTGCAATATTCAACTAATTCTGATTTATTTTTTCCCATAGAAAATGCATTGGAACAGTCTTGAAACTCTTCAAATCTTCTTACTCTTTTCAGCCTTTAAAGTGTTCCACATACTTTCAGCTAGAGACTTCAATCAAATTCTGAGCTGTATACAAACTTTTTAAGTATTCCACTAAGACTCAGCTTATTGATATCTTCAACAGTCCCTCTGATATTTGGACCCCCACTTTAAAATCATAAAGTTTTTTGACAAAATCCAGCTTTATAAATGGGTGTGTGTTGCATCTAACGAGCAGGGCTTTAGAGTGATTGACATCCTCGCTAGAGTGAGAGGGATCGAAAAAACATTCAGGATTTTTTCTGGATAAATTCGCCAGCACGGCCACAAATTAAACTCTACGACACTTGATTAGTCCTTACTGGTTAGAAGCCACACATGTCTCTCATCTGAAAAGTGCTCAAAAACAGCAGACAGACTTACCAGAATTGTCACTAAGAGCCAAATTGTGGCAGCTAGACCCTCTCCAGTTGCTCATCCACTTCAATATAAAAGTAGGAGCTGATATTTTTAGAAAAACCAGAAATGCCCCCCTTTTCTACCTTTGCGACCCAGAGAAAAGATTTTGCCCAACGAAACATTTAATGCACATCAATGTTGCTCATGGAGGTCTCCTTGCCCCAGTAGTCATGGCCACATTCTGATAAGAGGTACGGTTCACTTTTAACTGGGCTGTTTTGGGAAGCTGCACAGCGCTCAAATATCTCTGCTCTGCTCTGCTCTGTGTGCATTTGGACCAGCATGTAGCGTCCAGCTCGTTAATCAAATTCCTATAAACAGTGCAGCTGCAAGCCTGGCAGCTCCGTTAAGATGTTATATAAACACAGCCCCACACTCACACATGATAAACCAGACTGACAGAGGATGACCACGGCACAAACACAGGCATCACACTCACACAGACAGACACACACAGACACTCACACAGTCACACATGCCACACCATACACAAACACACAAACACACAAACACAACACAGTGCCATACCAGTAAAATGTAAGCATTAAGTTTTGAGTCGCCATGTTAACTTCATAGGGCAGGCTGCCACGCAGGTGCTAAACAATCAGATCATTAGGGAGAGAGTAGTTCTGTGGCTTTCTGCGCATGTACACAGCAGACAGAGAGACCGTCAGACACACACACACACACATGTTTTCAGTCTCACATTCATCAACCCTCTCAATAATTTTATACATTTAATGTAAACCTCTCCAACAATTTATATTTTTCTCATGACTTAAAGTTCAGACGTTTAGTCTTTCCAACTCTATTAATAGTATGTACAAATTACAGGTGGAGCCTGTTACATAGGACCGCGAGCTTTTAAAAACATCTATCTATCTATCTATCTATCTATCTATCTATCTATCTATCTATCTAGCTATCTATCTAACTCTAGATCTATCTATCAATCTATCGATCTATCTATCTATCTAACTATCTATCTATCCA